>NW_009648710.1:3046448-3050766 GCF_000708025.1 Charadrius vociferus | reverse complement strand
AGCCACTAGGAAATAACTAGAGAAGATTCACTCATTGTTGCCACAAAGACACCTCTCCCCTTCCCACTCCCTCTCCATGCTCATTCCTCCAACAGTGCTACAAAGACGTGCGGTCTGCGCCGGGAGTTGCTGAGCCCGAGCCGTGAGCTCCTCAACTCCGCGGGGGCCGTGCCAGGAGACCCGGGGCTCAGAGTCCTCCGAGAGTAGGTGTGGTGAGTCCAAGACCGTCCGAAAATGATTTTTTTTTCCTAGAAACTACCTCCAAATATAGTAACAGGGAAGGGGCATTCCTAGAAATTCGGGAGACGTCAGAAAGGGAAGATTTGTGAAATTCAGCTTCGCTTCCTGCAGAGGGCTCCTAGCACAGGAAAAAAAAAAAATAATCAAGTGAGCAATAAAGTGCTTTTCATGCTTCTCTGATCAGATAATCGTTAAAAAAAGAAGAATGGTAAAACACTTAACTCACATTTCTCCAATATGATCTAGGAGTTTCATATGGGAAGAAAGCTAATCAGTAACCCCCTCTCCTCCTTTTCTAGTAATGTTTATAGATTTCTATCTCCTTTATTTACTTTCCTCCATGTCCTCATATCAGACCTATGCACACAGCAAATAAAAGGAATACACATATGAGTAAAAACCAGCCCAGATGAAAACCCTCCCGTGTATCACAGGAACACTAATTAATGTTCGTGTGTTATTTAAAACATGGTTTGCAGGTTGCATCTTTCCTGCTACACTGATGTGAATAATTCATGTTATTACTGTAGATGTGTGCAGTATCGTTACTCGCGTGAACGGGAATTTGTAGGTTGGCTTTTATTTAACGGCCCCGACACTGAGGGGCCCCGACACTGAGGGGCACTTTCAGTCCCCCTTCACTTAATGGTATCTTAGGCTGTTAATTAATTCTGCTCAGCAATTCACAGGATCAGGCCCTGACTGACAAATGCAAATTAGGACTTGCAGCAGACCTGCACAGTGTCACAAGCCACTATTATTTCTCACGTGTCTCCTAAATCTGTATATTTGCTTTCTGCTTGTCTAACACCTAATCCTTCTTTAGTCATGTCTTTTTTTAAAAAAGACTATTTGATACATTTCATAGGAAGAAGGAATGAATGTTTGCAAAGCAGTAACAGGTGAAGATGTTTTTATATGCTATTAATTATATAAAGATGTCAATGCGTTTGTAATAAAGCATTATTTATCCAGGAACAGCAAATGTTGCTATAAAACCCACAATAGCGAGCTTTTGGGGAAAGATAATAGATTTCAATGTGTGCAACTCTTGCAGGTTAATTGAATTTCCGTAATGAAATTCCCCTCAGCCACATGAAATCCTTGGGTTTGTTCTTTGAATTTCATTATGACTTGCAGAGTCTTCTCTGCCCCCAAATCAAATGCAATAAAAACACCGGAGTCTGGCTTTACTTCAGTGTTTTATAAACACTCACATTTAATCAAAACTTGGTTACAGACACCTTGTCTGTGTGCAGTTTTGAAGGGGAATTAGCAGAATTCACCTAAGTGTGCTTTGACTCCCGAGTATGTTTTAACTGTTATTGAAGTGCTCGATAAAGAATTGCTTCAAAATACAGACTCAGCTTTCAGGGAGGGGCAGCCACAGTGTTCCGTTAGCAATAATGCCTGGTTAGAAGTAGATTTATTCAAAGTAATCTCTTGGAATTCAAAACAGCTCTAGTTAATTGCAAGAAGGCCTTTTTAAGCTGGCTGGCTTATTTGTGACACGCTGCTCCACTCCGCTTGTCACTCTCATTTCCTGAGTGAAAAAGTGAATGGCAGCTTCAGGTTCAGGATCTTTTGATCATTAAAAGAAATGGATGTGCTGTCCTCTGTTGGCCATACTGGTTGTCACATGTAAAATGCAATTAACTCAGAAAGGCAGCAAGAGGCTCTGTTGAAATGACAAAAATCACCTAACTAAATTAAATTTGCTTCACCTTCCGCATTCACCAGTAAGACTGCAGAGTGTGAGGGATTTCTAAATTGTTTCTAAAAGATGATGCAATGATGGGTACTAGAAGCTGGATTAAGGAGAGGACTCATTTCACACGACTCCGTGCTACAGGTTCTGCCCTGGGATTCAGCCCTGTTGGTCTCAGGCTGCTGTTTTAACCACTTGCTGTGGGCCACGTGCCGTGCCGTGCCCGGCATGGTGGGTGACACCAGGCGCTGCATCCTCCCTCTGGCCTGAGGGCTGGCCCCCGGTCCGGCCAGGGTTGCAGGGGGGCTGCAGCGCTGCCAAGCGCATGGTGAGAGAGGAAGTTTCCAGCTTAAATTTCACGTCACGCGGTCCGGTCTGGGGACAGAGCCATGTGTGCCAGTACGGATAGTTTGCGCTCACGTGTAATGACTCATGTCGTGTGATGTGATGGCAGCTATGCAGCTTCTTGGAGCACCATAACTATGGCAGCTCCGGCCCACCTGCCCACTGGTGGTGCCCTGCTCTGAGTCATGCTCTGTAGAAACGCTCTGCTCACTGTTGGTAAGCAGCAGTAGCATGTCTGCTTTGGGGCCTCATTTCAAGAAGAGTATGGAGCAACTGCAGGGGAAGTGGGGAATTGTAGCAAGAATGATCAGAGGTGTAGAAAACCTGACCTAAAAGGAGAGATTTTAAAATCTGGGGATTGTGCTGTTTAGAAAGGAGAAAGCTGAAGGCAAACACAGTAACACTTTCAAAAAGGTTTGATGTCACGAAAATGAATCTATGTCATGTAAACCTGTGTGGTATGTTAATTATTTCTACATCTTAACTGTTACTGGAGTTATCGATTTCTGGTCTGTACTATCTTCTCTTACACTGTGATTTCATAGTTTTCTAATTACAAAATTAATTTCAAGTAAATAACCATAAGACATGTCTTAAAATGTTACTTAGCAAAATTATTATTATGCTTATAATTTAGCAATGTTTTGTAGCAAAATGTAAGTTCTGGCTGCAAACTATGGAAGAACAGGCTCTGTATTACCTAATTTTGATGTGTGCCATGTAACAGACTCACAGGCCTCAAACCATTGTTACGTGGGTGAGACGCAACCGTAGCTCTTGTGCATACCTGGCTTACTCTTATATTTCTGAAAAACAAGCAAAAATTTTTTACATTACTCATCACAGGCAGGGTGGCTCCTCTCCAGGTTTATCCCTGAGGTTGTAGTAACAGAATGCAGTATTTATCAGATACACGTTTTTTCCTTGAGTTTGATTTTTATGTTTAGTTTTGAAAACCCTCTTACGATAGCGGGTTCAGGGACACAGCTGTTCCTCACTGTCCTTCATATCCATGAGTAAAATATCAAAGAAAACAAAAACCAATTTAGAACATTTTGGGTTGTAGTTTTGCATGTGCTCTGTGCTGAAACTGTCACTGCTCAAAATCAGTAATTTACATTTTTCTTCTCTCTAGGGAGATTGGGCAGTGTTGTCCCGGATTTTATACCAGAAATTTCAAGTTCAGAAATGAGCTGGAAGGTATGCACCACGGTTTCCTCTCTGCTGATACTTCAAAGTTATGCCAAATTTGCTAAAGCACAGTTGTGGAGACTTCTGATGTTGACAGTAAACTAAGTGCAAAAAATATGAATTTTAATTACATGTAATTTATACAGTCAGATAATCTTCATAACAATAAATCTGTGAAAAAAAACCCTGAACTTTGTATAGAATAAATGGTTACAGCCCTTCTTTAAATCAAAATACAACTTGAATGATGATTTTGACCTACCAACAGAATTTATGTAATTTATTTCAAAAGATTTTCAAAATGTAGTGTAAAAAGTTAATGACGGTTACTTTTGTTCATACAGCAGTTGTACAATTTTGATTCTAGAGAACAGTGGTGCAGATGACGAGAGGAAGATTTGTCAGGAAGAAAACAAAACTGGCTGTGTGGACTCATCAGAGGTCAGTGAAACTTCAGATGGTGAGCAAATGTCAAATGTGAATCAACAAAGTCTCCTTCAATGTGTAGTGCTGTTACTGTTTACATCACTGGGATGGTTTTACGCGCCGTCAGCCCTTAACTGCGCGTGCTGATTTGGCGGCTGGTCCCATCGGTGTCCCCGAGGTGGCCGACCTGGCTGCTCGTGATCCAGCTGGCCCAGCTGTGTCCGAGACCCGCGGTGGCCGTGCTGGGTGAGGGGGGAGCACGGCACATCATCGCCAGCGCCACCAGCCCCACCTTCCCTTCCCGCTGCCTATGTGACACGGGGTTGTTCTCTTCAACAAAATGAAAAGAGCCCGAATTACAGGGTGCTCATGGCAGCCGCAGCCTATGGGAACATCCCTTCCACCAAG
>NW_009648710.1:2963196-3045698 GCF_000708025.1 Charadrius vociferus | reverse complement strand
CGGGCGGGTCGGGGTGGTTCTGTGGTGGTGCCGCCGCCGACTGCGGCAGGCGGCTGTGCTGCAGCCCTGATTTCCTTTACCAAAAGATGGCACTCTCACATTTAGATTAGTGCACGTATTGGAAGCAATGTAGTGTTCCTCAGACCAGAAAGAACAGCTGGGAGCGGGGGGAGCCGGAGTAAAGCCTTCCTCTTCCGAGGAAAGAAACAGAAATGCCAAACGTTAGGATAATGAAATGGTAAATATCAAATTAAACTCACTAAGTGGCTGGTACTCGTTCACTATAAAAACTGAGTGCTGTGAAATGCAGAAAAGATATTAAAATACATATTTTTCTAGATTTGGTCTCCTAAATATTTACAAGTGTGACCTGAAAACAAAGCTTTTCGTTTGCCTTTATTGTTCATTGTGGAGATCCCTTTAAATTCCCTATGAAACTTTTGCTGGACACCCAAGTTATATTCCATCTTCCTAGATGAAAGAACGTTTGTTTATTGACCTGAGGCGGGGTGTGTGTCTGTGTGTACTGATCCCAGTTACAATTAGTGGGGTTTGGGGGTTTTTTTTTGGTGCAAGGAGCATGTTGACAGAGGTACCTTTGTAAAGGTTGAGATCAGAGTTACTAATTTGGTGGTGCTGTAATGCAGGTGTGTTAAAAGATTAATATAGCTGTATCCTTTTGGGATGTTCTTTGAACTTTCATCAGGAAAACTCATGCCTGATGGCTTGACTGTATGAGCAGTCAGTCCTTTAAAAGTTGCCATTTGTCATTTTCTCTGTGATAACCCCTCTGCATGCTTCTGTTTCAGCAGAGCAATTTTATTAACTTCACCTGCAGTGAAAGGTGGTCTAATTTAAGTCACCTTACTGGATAGTCAGCCCACCTTAAGTGTGTTTGCTACTACCCTAGGATATCTGTCCCAAAGGTGATTTGTTTGTTTTTTTAAGTCCACATGGGCATAACTGATGGCCTGGCCAACCCAAACACTTGCTAGAGTTTTTCTGCTAGTTAGCTCATTGCTAGCTTCAAAGGACATACCCTCATCTGGACTATGGAAGGTTGGGAACCCAGAATAGTACTGTTGCATTCTGCTTCTGTTGTGATTGTGGTGATCACTGCAGCACTTCAAAAGAGTGATGGTGAGTAGGAGTGGAAACTGCCTCACTCAACTCTCACACCTGTAACTTTTATCATAAGGAGTGACCTGAGAGTGCAAGTTACTTTTGCTGACTGATGAAGAGACTCTTAATATTAGCAATATTGGCAGCAGGAAGGAGTTAGATTTTAATAGATTATGTTTGACTGATGTCCTTCCATTTCTGACCTACTAGCTTATTACAAATTATGCTCTTTTATGTGCCAATCCTTGCCACTTGTAACTTGTCGTCGCGGTTCCTGTGAAACTCGTGTCTGTGCTTGTTTTATTTGTGTTTTTATATCTTTGTGAACTGAGAAGTAATTTTGCGATGGGAAGAACCAGAGAGGACTATTTGAGTTATATGAATTCATGAGAGTTGTCTCTCTTCAAATACACTACATTTTTAATAAATGTATTCGGTTGGCATCAGAAATAGTATTTAATGGTAAAGCAACTTCTAGTGCTAAAGTCCTTCCTTAACTGTACGGGGAGATTGAAAGTTTGATTTGAAAACATTAAGATCTTCTGAGTAGATTAAGAGGAAATACTTGGTCGGGTTTAAAAAAAGTTGCCTACTCTGAGCCGAACTTCCTCAATGCATCTGTTACTATCTGTCTAAATAAAATGCTATTTAATGGTCAGCTGATTGATCAAAAAGATAGTTTTTATAACTAAACATGTAAATTTTATTTTAAAAAGTATAATTGCCTGTGGGGTTTTTTTGACTTCTGGATACTTTTGTTTGAAAATGTCTTCTGTTGGTCATTAGCCTTGTTCGAGCTCTGCATGAAAGCCTTTATTCTTTATGTTGAATCTTCCTTATGCAGTGTTCTCTTCTGACAAACTCTTTTTTAAAACACAACATTAATTTCCTAAAGGAAAGTCTTTAGAAGACTCCAATGCTGAAAAGATAATGTCAGAGATTTTGCTGGAAGAAGATAATCACCAGGTTGTTTTCTTCCTTCCCTAAGCCTCACTCTTATGAGATGGAGGTGTTGCTTTAGGAGAGGGATTTGACGTCTGTTCTAATGTACAAAACTAGGCCTTTCTACAAATCTCCCCAATTCTCACGAGGATATACAGGGAACAGTCATATTTATGCAGAATTTGTGCAACTGTGTAACTGAGTTTATAAAGGCTTGCTATGGGGTAGTTCGAATGCTCCTCAGTTACCTATTACTTGAGCTTAGACTTTGTCCTAGCTTTATGAAAGAATGTTTCTGTTCACTATTTTAACTTTTGATCAACAGCAGTTGTCTTGGAGGGATTCAAGAATGATGCAGTTTTATGGCAGAGTGGCCCTGCAGTCCTTGTTCTGAAGAGAAGACTGGAGACTCATCTTCAGGTAACTTTTTACGTGAAGGGAAATATTTCTTTGAGTTACTCTGTAAATTTACGGATAAACATTTACAAGAAAAAAAAAAATCCTCTAGCTGTTGCATCTCAGATGTTCCTCTAATTTGTTACTTTGATTCTCTTTTTAGGGAAGGTCTTCGTGGGGTTGTAGACTATAGCATGGGGTGTCGGGAAATGTGTGTGACTTCTTTGCTATCAAGGAAACATCTTTGACTTGAAACAGTACAAATATTCCAAAAGAAATGTGTCCCTCTTTAGCAACATTTGTATAATACACAACAAGCTAATAGGCAGGAGTATATAGCATTTAGAGAGTGAAGACAAATGTGATGATGGCCATTTGTAGAACATGGTTTAATGTATTCAGGTTTTATTGAAAACCACGGTTTAGCTTGTGGAAGTTCATTCAGCATAATCTCAAGTTTCATCAGTCCTTCTTGTCTTGGTGTTTACATCATAATACTAATATGAACACACTTTTGGGGGCAGGGTTATGTGTTTATATTTCTTGGTCTTTGTAAAACAATCAAACCCTCAAATTGCCAGTTGGCACCAAACAAGGGCTTTATCGCTGATGTATTCTAACTATAAATTCTGCAATGCACAAACACATAGTCAAAAAGTGCTGCACTTGTTTTGCAACGTTTGTGTTTGATGTGTGATATCTGAAGGTAAGTTTTTGGCATATATAATCTACAAACTTTTAGAATGGTTGAAGTTCATAAAGAAAAGGTGTTTTATGAAATTTACATAGCATATTAGCACGTTTTAATTAGTTCAGTTTTACAGGTACTACTTTATGGGGTTTGTAACACTTGGCCGAGTTCTGATGTCATCAGCGTAGAACAGACTTCAATAAGGAAAGGGTGGGTGATCTAGTATGGGGACTGCCTCCACAAGAGGAAGTATAATAGTAAGTATTTAAATGAAGCAGCTTTGTCATGAAAAGAAGCTTTGTACATATTAAACAGCTCATAGCTAATTCTCCTGAAGAAATGCACAAAGGTGTTCTGGAACACAAGCTGAGCAGAATACAAATGCAAATACCAAATCCTGTGATCCAGCACATCTTGAAAACCTTGGAAGAATTCAGGAAAATCATGAATGAAAGTGGGTGTAATCTTGTCTGCATCAGAAAAAAATTTTTAATCCTTTCCTTGCCTTATTATAGTTCTGAAATATCCCTTTATTTCTCACAGAAGAGCCTTATTCTTTGTACTTATTTGGGGTTTTTTTACAAATTATTTTTTATTGTTAGAGAATTACAGGTAGCCTCTATTCAGAAAAAATGTGATACAAACACTATTTACTTTCTTGTTAAATTTAAAAACAGTACTGTAAAGTATAAAAAAGAATCACAGTATTTTGTAGCCAATAAGAATGCCCATATAAATTTACTTGGGGATTATTTCTGTACCTGTGACAATGTAACTCAATTAGGAGCAGAAGTCTGTATCGCAAGGTGAAATACACCCAGTAATCTGCAGTGCTATTTTAATAGTTTCATTAGACTTCACTCTAAAAGGCCTTAAAGGTTCATTTGCATAAGTGAACAAAATGTTGCATTTGACTCACAAATGAAGTTAAACTATCTCGGGAACATGGAGAAGCTTGCCTGATTGCACAGGCACAGCTTTCTAAGAGAAAGATCTCAGATCTGCGTGGCCTGATCTGAGCAGCTCAGTGAAACCATTCCACCAGTCTGCTCCAGGGCAGTGACATGAGAGGTTTACAACAGAAACATGCACCTCTCTGGAATGCCTTGTTTATTCTGTATTTTGAGTTGCCCTTTTTCCCCTCCCTGAAAAAATCCCCTCTTGGAGGGAGGAGAGACTGTAGGTTTTTCCTTCTTCCTTTTTCACTGTGGTACTGTGAGCCAGTATTAGAGCCCCCTATCTCCCTTGCTGTTGCTTTTATACGTGACTTCAGTGTTGCAGCTTGTTCCTTTCTCCACCAGCAAAACGTGTGGACTAATTCAAGAGATGATCCTTTTGGAATTTTGCTAGAGACTTGACTCTCTGTGGTTGACAAAAATACACACTAGACACTCATACTGTATTTTCCCAAGTCCTACCACAGCATATTGAGTTTTGATTGATTCTGGATTCAGTTTCTTTTTAATGGGGATGGGTTTAAACTAGTGCTTGTTCAGTGATCTCTTTAGTACTCCTATGCAGTCATACATGGTCAATGCATGCATTTTGTAACTGTAAAGTCCTCTTCTATGCTAGACTTCAGAAGACTTTTTAAATTAGATGTTTTGCTCTCGTGAAAAACAACAATGTTCAAAATTACTTAATATGTCTCTGGAGTTGTTAGTACATTGTCAGAGCTTCTTAGGTTTGTGCAGTTAACACATGGTTATTCTCCGAGTAGCCTAGGAAAAGCACTCCCTTCCAAACTGTTCATACCTTCTAAGTACTATGGCAGGATAGGCATTCTCGGAGGCTTTGGTTTTTAAGATTGGGCTGATCCAAAGAAACAGTCATTTTTCAATGAACTAGTTAGTAGATGAGGGGTGTGTGTGTGGGGGTGTGAATCTCAACAGCTGTACATCATGAAAATATGATGACGAATTACAAAATAAAGACTGTATAGCTTACAAGCTATATAAAAAGGTCATTGATTACAATTGTTTTGATTTTTACGAAGCCACTTCATTTAAAATAATTTTTCTATGAAAATATGTTGGAGAGTATCACACATTTTATCTGTATGTTATGTAAGATAGTTACACTTGTGCATACATTAGGATTTTTTTAAATGGCAAAAGTACCCTACCTTTTCTTGATAAAAGAATTAAAAAAAAAAAAAAGAAAGAAAAAAAGAAAAAAAAGAAGGCCAAATCTAAACTTTGAGAGTTCAGGAAGTCTGTTTTGGCTCCGATTTTGAAGACGAACCGTCATTCTTTTGGAGTTGGTCTAAGTGTAGATTTTATTCTTTTTTGGGACAAAACCACTTAGAACATAGGCCAACTGTTTCTGGCTTCTAAAAGTCAGAATTTTTATTAATTATTATTAATGTTTTTCACTTTTAAGTAGTAATCATGGGCAAATGAACACAGTTTTCCTTTTTTATTTGAGACACTTAGCAAAAATGCTGAAATATCAAACATTTTCTCAGTAGCTACGATATTGCCACTATGTACAAAATATTTGATAAATGTAGTACACATATAAAAATACAGTATGCATTACATATATACAGTACAATGTGCAAAACATATGGCATTCAAACATATGGAATTGATTTTAGGGGTGCAAACAGCAAATACAAAGGCATCATGGTTTCTTATAAAAGGCAATACATAAACTGACGCCCTGATTGCCATAATTTGCATTTAGTAAAGTAGTGCTTAAATGAAGAGGGCCCTGGAGACAGGTGTCTGTCATCTTCTTTTCACAAAATGAGATGCTAAGACATAATTACGACTATGAAAAAAAGAAAAGAAACACCTACTAGGGTTAGCGTTATTTCTACTGCAAGCAGTACTGTGAAGAAAAACCTTACCTCGAAAAAAGCCTGTGCTATTACTTAATACAAATTTCTCAAACAACAAAAACAAATCTGTACTGTTAAACATCAAAAACAGCTTTGAAAATATCTACATCCTTAATTTTAAAAAAGTATGGATAATACTTTGGGGGATTTAATTTCCTATGCTTCAAAATACAAAGTGCCTCCTTTGGCAATATAAATGGCAATGCTTTGGTTCCTATTTAAATTTTTATATTATTATAATTTATTTTAGGCTGTCTTTTGAATATCTGAGCTGTATTTTTTAGAAAAATAGTGTGATTATATAGTTATTAACCATTCCCTGCTTTTTATTGAGAATTTGCTCTCATAGCTAGAATGGCTTTTTTGGCTAGATTTCTACAAATACATTTATGCACTTTTAACTTAAAAAGTCTTTATATTCAGTATTGGACACTACAGAATGATGTAGGTGTCTCTTTTTTGCACTTCATATTTATTCCTAGCAAACTGGTATAAAAGGAATATTTGAGATTTCTTCAGCTTTTAATGGATGCTCTTTATTGGCCATGTATATACTATATGCAACTCCATTCCACGCATCTCACATAAAAAAACATCTGTAGTATGGTCTAGAAGTCATCAAAAGGCAATTTAATAGACCATAATATAAACAGTTTCAACAGAACATTTACTAGAGATAAGCGGAAGAAATTTTTTTCCAGTTTTAACAGAATTTGCTTTAAGTTTATTGTACACTGAAGATGCTATCCAAATAATAGTTGTTTACATCGGTGAGCTTTACTGTGTTTTGATTACATAATGCCCTTCCAGTTAAACGTATTCTGTGATTGCATTTTCTCTGCCTTGAAAGCAGTTCAGCAGCTTGTGCTTGGTTTCCAATTATGGTGCCTATACTTTTCAGGCATCAAAATGTTTGGGATTACATAACTTAAAAGTTTAATATTGAAACTCCCGCTTTGAGCACCTGCTTCCTTGAACATAACTCCTGTTGGTGAATTTAGAAATACCTTGGAAAGAATTTTCAGTATTAAGTAGTGATTATTTCTAAAAGCTGTGGCCTCAGCTTTTTAAAGGTCTGATTCTGCAAGCCCACATTGCTGGATTAGACTCTAAATTCCTGTAGAGAACAACTGCCATAAATTCATTTTATTCTCAGGGAGAACTGGTAGATTTATGACAATGATTTCTTAACTATTTATAATGTTAAACAAAATTTTGCCTGTAAACTTACTTGCCTTAACTAATGCTGAATGGCACTAAAAGTGCATAACAAATATAATTTCTGTATTAAACATAGGATGTGACTCCTCTTGATTAACATTAGCCTTGTAAAACATATGTCTGAGCTCTCTCCATTGTCTAGAAGTGTAACACCAGCTTTTGATTTTCACACTGATAAAATGGTATTCTTACTTACTTTGAAGGATCTACTAACAACATTTGATAGGATGTGTTCTGTTAGTATACTGCAGCCATTAAATGGCAAATTTAGTGCCAGTGCATTCCTTTGCAACTGTTCTCTTAATGAGAAATATATTTGGTTCTGTACAGTCAAACTGCACAGGCATGATGAAATTTATATAATGTATTTGTGTTACAAAAATTGTCATATAAAACATGCACACACAAAAGTCTAAGCAAAACCTATTTCTGCCATGACAGGCATATAACTATGGCAAATATACCACATTTCAGAACAAAGTCTAAAGCAAACCATTATATATAAGGTTTAATACACATAATTCTGAAATGTACAAAAAAGTAATCACACATTCCCTGCATTTTTTAATAATTATTTTTTTTTTTTTTGCAAATAGAATTTTATAGTAGAAAGCTATACTGTACTGATAACAACACATCTCAACTGTTTGGGTTTATTTCTGCACATAGATTCCTATGGATTAGTTAACATTCTACACTGCCAATCAGGATAGTTTTGTAGCAAGATGACTTTGCCAGTTTTAAGCTCTATTTACATGCACATCAAAAGTGACAGTACAGTTGCTCTATGTTAATTTGTCCTCTAAAAATTAATTTACTTGCCTCTTATTTAATCAGAAGGCAGGGTCAAAAAGGGGTAACTCTAACCACACATGTGGTATGATGTCTGGTGTGTCACACATAATAAACTGACAGTACTGCAGAACAGTAGCTTTCATTCAAATTTGTTCCTATCAGACCAAGAGTCCTTAATTCTTATTCTTGTAACGGCTGAGGGCACTTACTATCTTAGATTATTAGCTCCCAACATAATATGATGAAAAGGAATGCAAAAAGTTGGATGTATTTGTTTAATGTTATTGAAGAGTCCTATACCATCAAAATTTAAGGCAGACAGTCCACGTGTAATGTTGTACTCAAGTATTGTAGGCACAGCAAGAAGGAATAAGGAAATAAATCTTCCAACTTCATCTTTTGTTGTGAAAATCTCCACAGATTGTTCTTCTGGACTTAGTTTCAGATTAAAGTAAATCCTGGCCTGTAAAACTACTGAAGATATATAATGATTTAAAGTGCTGATAACTGATATGATGCAAACATACGATGCCAGTTTAAAACCTAAATCAATGATATAATCCACTATTTTATCTGAAGCCAGTGGAATTCTGTAATATTAGTAAACCAGACTGCATTGTATATCTAGAGATATAAATTTACAGTTAATTCCACAACATTTTATCACAAAAATATTTTGTTTGATGACTGTGTTATGTTTTGGGTTTTTTAATGTGATACAGGTTGCTGAATAGTTAACAGCTACTTTCCATTTTCTTTATTTCTTTGATACATATCATTACTCTAAGAAAAAGCTTCAGGGAATTTTTTCACTAGTTCCTACAAAACTTTATTTTTGAAGGTTGCTGGTGAGGAAGGAATTCTTCAAAGAGATCAGTTTCCAGACTAGTAAACATATCAGGTTTCCGTTGTTCAGGAAATAGGGGACTGTTTCCTTTTATCTTAATTTAGCAGTTCCCTAACAGGAAATAATGCCAATTTTATGTTTGATTATCAGCCTATGTCATGTATGGCAACATTCAACAGCTATTACCTGAGAGACAACCATAGAATTACAAAGTAGGCATTTTACTTCTATTTGCATTTTTTTGTTTGCTTTTCCAACTGCTTTCATAATAGACTGAAAAAAATAACTAAGGGCTTAAAAAAGATATTTTCATGTGCTGTGAGGTAAAAGCTTAATTTTTGCTATTATCTGTTTCAGGTATGAAATATGCATTCTTACCACAAAACAGTACATCCTGATTCTGCTTATTAGCCTTTTATGCTTTTCCATAAATGTGTGCTATTTAGGATTCTCACTGAGCAGCTTCTCTGTTTAGCTTCCCTGATGTTATGCAGCAGTAGATAAAGCTGTTCGATAGATAAAGTGTTCATTAAGAAATGATGGCTGTCCTGTCAGTACTGTCCCCTGCAACTCGGTCGATCCTACAAACATCTTTTATTGAGGGCATTGGGACTATTCTTGCATAGGTGCTTGCAGGATCATAGTGCACAACAGCATTAATTAAACTTTTCTACTTTCTCAAACTGTTCTAATATGCTGAGATACTGGATTCAGTGATCTAACAAATATCCTCAAACACAAAGTAAGTTAGGATATTTATTATTTCCATTATAGTAATCTCTTGTTTGAAGACACTGTTCCCCTCTGTTCACAAAAATAAGCTATACAAAGTTACAAGAGTATACAAATAACTGTCTGATATACACATTAAAACCTAGCTGTTAAATCCAGAGCATTGCTATACAAAATTCAGTGTTCTCAATATTACCTGGCGTAGCTACAGTGGATTTCTCTGCAGTTACACTTAATGTCCCTTTGGATGCAGTTAAATTCTTCCCTCACCATTAAAGAATGGGGGAAGAGTTTTAAAAACCACAAAACCAAAATATAAAAACAACTTGAACAAATTAAGAGACTAGATATATGACATTTCACTGAACCAGCCAGTGCTTCTACTTGCCTTTGCCCTCACTTATCATTTTGAACCTGGCTCAGGCTATCCACAGGAACAATGAAGTGCAGTGATACCTCACCCTCCCCCAGACATTTGCTCACTGTGTCAATACAGACAGTTGAAATCTCACTTTTTCTCCCTTAAGTTTAGCCATGTTTTGTTGCTCATTTAAGCACTACAGAGTCAAAGACATAACTTCATTCTTAAATATTTGTGATGCATTTACCTTGGGGTACTTTTCATCAGTAAGAACAATCATCCTTTCTTGACTTGTGAAATACAGCTTTCAGATGGCCCTGATCTGCGTTACTGATAGGAGCATAAAGTAATTCACTGTTGTAAACTTGAAAATCAATGAGGAATTAGCTTCAAGCATTTGTTCTTCCAAACATTACCGTCCTAATTTATCTTAACTGCAATCAGAATGGTATAGTAATGGACCTCTGCTGTAAAGAGACTTGTGGGTCGTGTTCTCATTGGCTATAGCTTAATCCCAGTGCAACTGTAAATCTTGTGGATCTAGAAAGTCAGTGGAAAACACGCTGGGGGCAGTAGAACTGAGAGGAGTGAGTCCAGATGAGGAGCTGGGCATCGTAATGTCTAGCCATTCCATATTGTCCAAATTTGTATCGGGAAGGTCAAGAGACAGACAAGAATTATTAGTGGTAAACTGTGGGTCGGATGTTTCCATGGGTGAATGAGAGTGATCTAAAATGCTGGAGTGATTAAGCAGATCATTCTGGAGGTCTTCAATTAAAGAAAATGACTCTCTGTCCTCGTTACTGCTTGTCAGTTGAGGAATTTCATTACCTGATGGCAAAGTTCCATCCAAGAGGGCTTCAAGTTGGTTTTCCAGACTTATAGACAAGCTGGTTGTTGGTTCTAAGGACACAGGAGGAGGGGCCATTTGGATTTGTGGTGGTGGGCGGGATATCACTGTGTTCACTGGCATTGTAGTGATGTTGGCTGTTACTGGTCTCATTTTAGAAATGGGAGATGGTTCCTCCTTTATTGGAAGGGAAATCTCTGTAATAAAAAAAATAAAATTATTGGATTCAGAAAAGACAATGACATATATCCTCAGGCTTACAACTTCCACCTGTTTTTTGCCCACTTTGGGATGCATGCACAGTGAAGTCATGTCAGAGTCAGTCATTTTGCTGTTCTGATAATACAAACACTACATACATCAGACTATGTCAGGTACTCTATGAACAACAAAGTATATTAAAACAAGTTCCAGAGTTCTGCTTTCAGTAGCACTTCAGCCAATTACAATTTTTATATTGATGAAAAAAGGAACAATTTTCTAGATGTTAGCTTTACCTCCTTCACGTTTACAGTTTTTCTCACTAATTAGAATAATTACGGAACCAACACATCCTCATTTAGAGAAGAATACCTGAGCCAATTCTCAGTTCCCTCCCTGTTTAGTACTGTGTCCGCCTCAATGAATTAGAGTCTAGATCAGTGTGAAGATCAGTTGATTCGATCAGGATGCATTTATTCCCGAATCTAGAATCTAAAAGTACTCTTCTGGCAAAGCATTACTAAACAGACCCTCTCACTCTCTTGAAGTATGCTAATGAACTAAACATTTTTCAGTGTAGAACTTGCTTATGCAAGTGCAAGAGCCCTGAATGCTTTACTTTTCATAAAGAGGATCAGGAAACATTTGCTTTGTTATGGCAGCTTGGTAAATATGGAGCAGTTGTTACCTTTAAGATCAAATAGGTTTAGTAATGTAACACTTGAAGCAAATATTTAAGTAAGTACACCAATGTTTCCTACATCCTCTGTTACAGAGGTAGAACTTCTCCAAACTACCTACACAGTATTCTAACAAAAGCACTGAAAGCATTTTTGAATTTAGCTTGAGTTGTTCACTGCACAGGTTACTTATCTCAGTCTGCCAATGTCTGCTCCATTTTCTTCAGCTGACTTTGCAATTTGCTTCAAAAAAGAGAAAATACTTCGATGTGTAGAATATGGCTAAAATCTAATAGCCTACAATCAGTCACTTATGTCCTGGCATTCACTGCTGTTAAGATCCTTACGTGACAGTAGTAAAAAACATTAAGTTAATTGAATTGCTTGGTACCAGAACATTTCTCAGTATTGTAATGGCTTCTTAGTCTACAAGGCCTAATTATGCCTGAAAGCCTCCTTTTACTGCAAAGCTACTTTGTATATTGCTTTAGTTATTTCAGTTCCTTTCTATAGCTCTCTTATTTTAACTGACATAGAAAGTTGTTATTCATTAATGTCTCTACATAGTTCATACGTACTTTTTCCAGTAATGTATCTTTGATGTTTAGAGTTGATAATACATGGTTATATTGAAAGGAATTTTAGTAACAACGTGCTTTAACTCTTACCTTATTCTATCTTTTGTATAATTTCAATATACGTTACATGGAATTGCTCAACTTTTCCAATTTTCATAAAATATATCTGTGCTAACCTAAATTTTAATTGTTTGACTGCTCTGTGGATTACTTAAAAGGTTTGCCTGGGCAAATTTAAAAGCAGAGAAGTTCCAAAGCAGGTTGATTGTATGTGTTTTGGTAAATGTTTTCTTTAATAGATAATTACTGCATACTTTCAGAAATACTAGTTTCATACAGGCTGGATAACTTCTATCTGCTTTCCCTGGAAGAATTCTTTCCTTTGATTATAGCACTGAGTTTTTATTATCAGGTTTTAAATCACTACATCACACAGATGTCAATTAGCTTACCTCCGCTCTTGATGAGAATATCAAAGAGATCATCCATCTGCTGACTGTGCGCACTGGAAATCTGTAGTGCATGAGAAAACGGTTATTCTTTTTCATGTAGTATTTTTTTCCCTAAGCTGATAGATCCTAGCTTCTCTCAAGAGTACAGAGGTACTAACCTATGATCAAGACTAAAATTCTTCATATGAAGATTTTACTAGGGCATGTAGCAACAGGAAGAGGGGGAATGGCTATAAACTGGAAGAGGGCATGTTTAACTGAAACATTAGGAAGAAGTTTTTCACTTTAAAGGTGGTAAGGCACCGGAACAGGTTGCCCAGAGAGGTTGTTGAGGCCCCATCGCTGGGGGTGTTCAAGGCCAGGCTGGACGTGGCCTTGGCCAACCTGGTCTAGTGGGAGGTGTCCCTGCCTATGGCAGGGGGGTTGGAACTCGATGATCTTCAAGGTCCTTTCTAACCTAACCCATTCTATGATTCTATGAAACTGTCAATCTAGAAAACAGAGAAATAGTTTGGAGAGACCCTTGTAATCCCTGTGGTCAGTTTCAGTACAAAGGAATAGGGAAGAAAATCTGAAAAGCAAGACAAAGATTTCATGAAGGTAACTTAGAAGACAGGTGCAGAGAACTAGGGATAAGAAGGAGAATTACTAACCCTGTTTTGTAGCAGGGTAAGTATCTGGAATAACTGCAGGACTTCAGGGGTGCACCCGGAAACTGCTTTCTCGCAGACATATCCTTCAAATAGCTATTATGTAATAGCTATTATGTTAGGTGAGGGTTGGTTTGTTTTTTGGTGGGGGTTTTTTTGTTGTTTTTGTTTTCCCCCAGTTCGTAGACTCATGTTCTTTTCTTTTTTTTTTTTAAAGAGGGGGGAAGCTTTCATCAACTGTTTATCTGTTTGTTTTATACAACCATCTCCTGAATACCCAAATCTTAAGCAGAAGGTAACAAAACCCCCCCAAACCCATTCTTTTGAAAACGGTCTAAGAAAAGTGGAAACTTTTACAATGGTCTCAAAACTAAGACTATTTTAAAACATTGGTTATATTCCAGAGATGAGAAGTGATTTGTCATCAAGAAATCTAGCTGCTGAAAAGAGGCCAATGGGAAGGCACTTCCCAAACTGGTAATGATAGAGTCGCGTAAGAAGTTCTGTGTGCCTTCACTGTGTGGGTGTGTCACACATGCCAAGAACATATGAAATGGCATTAGATACCTATGCTTCTGCCTCAGTGTCGGCCACCACAAAACCAGCAACCAATACTAAGGTGCTACCAGGTTTTATCTTTTGGGATAGCTCTGAAACACATGAGGTTAGGGATGCTTGTTAGTTTTGTTTGCACCTTGCCTCCAACATGAAGGGTATTATGGTGTACCAAAGCGCTACACATGGTAAACTGACAGAGCGTTCTGCAGGATTATTCATCAAGCTCACTAAATATAGCCTCTTCTGAAGCAAGCACAATGCTCGTGTATATATATATGTTTGCCTAAGTGTGTATAAACACACACACACATTCTCAAGTTTACTCACTTTGGAAAATATGAATATATTTTCTCTCTTCTAAGTCTGAAGTTTGGGTATCATACATCCTTGAAACAAGTCAGTTGAGGGCTAGTTATTGTTAAGTAGCACTAGCAGCATTATCCCAATTATATATATCACCAACTCGATACTGTAAGATTTATTTACATGTCTGTCGCTTTAATAAAAAGAATCATGAAACGGGAGTCCTGCAGTTAAACACACGTATGAAAATATTAACAAGGCATGTTAGAAAATCTTACCACCAAACAAAAAACTAAAATAAGCAATGGCTTTGATAATTCTGAAGAAAAAAAATTGTTTTAATTGACTAAACAGGAGAAAGATAACTACCTCACGGTGCGATGTCTGAATATTGCGGGTCTGTTTTATGGCCTCTTCATAACGAGGAGGATCTTTTGTCTTGGATACTGTGTTGCTGAAGAGGGACTGCTGAACAATATAAGGCTGGGCTTGAGATGGAGAGCCAGGCTGTGTGAAATAACAAAATAATGATTAAACAATATGTTCTAGTGAATTCAAGATGTAAAAAGTTCTACAGGTTATCCTATTTTGTTGTACCAGTCTACATATTTACAAACAACAATAGCATATGTAATCAGAGGGATAAAATAAAGTTTCTTTCTCACACGCATATATACATTATGCAAATCTACAAAACATTCTTCCTCCTTGAGTGAACTGCAGTATGTACATAGTCACATGTTATTTAAGAATAATAATATAAAACTGAACTTTATGGACCATTGTTGTGCTAATCTTACCTTATTAGGAGTAGCAGGTCCATTCTGCACAGAGAGAACCTGATTACCACCAGTATGAATGTTAGAGTTTGATGTTTTATTAATAAAAGATTGTGAAGGTGTTGTAACTGGTGCAGTCTGATAGGAAAATACTGTATTTGACGTGGTAGGTGGAAAAACCTGTAAAGGATTAATATGTCAGTCTTAGGTTGGGTTGTTTTTTTTTTAATTAATAACATCAGGTAAATGACATCAATAAAGTTTAAGACTTTTAAGTACTTGCTTGCTTAAATACCCTATCAAGGGAATGTTATTTGTACTGATTTTTCCCTCCAGGGGAATTATTTGTAAATCTAGAACAATTACTCTTTCAAAGAAACTTCGTGCTGTTGCATGCTTTCATTTATCAATGATAACTAAAAATATTTTCCTGCAATTTTCGAGGAAGCATAAGGAAGTGTGATATAGCTTTTCCAAAGTACATTCAGAAAAGTATGGAACAGCTTAATACAGTATGCATGATTCCTTCCCCTAGTGGACAGTCAATAAAATTAATGTATTTCTGGCCTGATATAAGTGTATGTATGTATCCACATTGATATATGTATCCACACTTGTCCTATGCTGCCTGTTTTAAGACAGAACGGTTTGGTTTGTGCCGTATAATTCTGATTTCTTTTAACTACAGATATCTATGAGTAGTGAGGGAGAGGCAAAAGATATAACCGACGAACTGGGTATCAACTGTAAAGTTGGTTACTGGTATATAAACTTTTTATTTCTTCAACTGATAGTCCATACACTCATTGCAAATGATTCCAAGCGGTATCCTACTTCTCATATTTTTAAGTTAAAGGGAGAGGAAGAGGAGCTATGAATGTATGAGTGTGTAAGACTGTTCTTTTAAATTCAGTATCACTCCCAGATGTTTATGACAAAGGTGTGACAAATCTTAGATCAGGGATGGAGATACAGCTAGGATAGCTTTCTGGAATACAGTCTGAATACCAAATTAAGTCTGCTGTGAGAGGGCTTAATACAGTTGTTGTTAGCCACGTGGATCACCTGTGTGAAAACTTACTTTCCAGCTGTCTACCACTGAGGTGAATGGCTCTGGAGATGTCTTCTTATTACTGAGTGAATTGAAGAACAAGAGCCATGTGGTAGCTAAAACGTGAAGAGACACCTCAAGTGTGTAGGAGAAAATAAATGGAATAGTCAGCTGGTTTGCATAAAAATCGGAGCTACCTGAGGAAGTCTAGATGAATTCAAGGGAAACTGGTTCTGGAAAGCAACTATTTATGGAGGTGATCACTATTATGAAGACCAACTTCCCTGAAAACCATTAATAAGTAGCATTACTCACAGTTCATTAGCTCAGTCTGCCTGCTGAAATATCCAAGCCTTGTGAAATGCAAACAGCAGAAAGGCAGATCTAATGCTGAATGTGTGAAGACTGTCCTGATCTATTGTACCACATCAGTATTTTACATTCTGATGTAAAAAACAGTGCAATTACACTGTCTGGTTTCCTATGTAAAAGATGGTAGTAGATGTGTGAGAAAAACAGCTAGGATAGGCAGGCTGTTCAGCTCCAGGATAGCCAGATGCAAACTAAATTCTGCTGGGAACTATGTGGTCTCCATGACAACTGATCTGAATGGGGGAAAGACCAGAGGGTACCATTCTTGGTTATCTCCTGCAATCATTTCAAGGAACTTCTAGACAGCAAAGGAAGCAAACTGCTAGTCTCTGGCACAAGTATTGCCTTAGGATGACTGGAAAATTTCTATATGGCACCTGTCAAATTAACAAGGTGAGATTAGCCCCTCAACAACTCCCAGAGAACCTGCATGAAATCTGCTTTTGGATATATGTCAGTTTTGACTTCTGTAGTATAACTTTAATGTCTATGAAGTTAAACAGGTTGAACAAGCAGTCTGAAGAGTGAGGATGCTCATTTAGTTGTGTTCCCTGTTATTAGCCAGCTGTAAGCGAATGGCAGGGCATAATCACACATCTTCTACGATAAATTCCTCTCTGGAACAAGAGCCTTAGTAGAAGCAGATTAGAGGACACCGCACAGGTAGAAGCCTCAAATCACATCAGAACATGGGTTTTATAAGGCACTTTTATAAACTGAAATATAAACCTTGAAGGCTGAGATATTTTGTAAGAGTTACATAATATACTGTAAAAATTACTCTCTCCATCTTGAAGTTTCAGTCGTTTCCAAATTATCCTTTCCTTGGGGCAGGCTGAAAAACGTTGTTCTCCTAAGTGATAGGAGCCTTAGAGTTGATAGCACTGATAAGGAAGCAATAAAAGTCCAAAACCAATATCGGAGTTCCTAATAATAGAGAGGTCAGCCTGGAAGAGGCTCAAACAAGGAGAAAGCCCTTTCTTTTGTGATGACTGGTGCTGGTGGGTTGGTATCAGTTACCATATGACATCCTGACAGGCTTGAGAGGTGGGCCTGTGTGAACCTCATGAAGTTCAACAAGGCCAAGTGCAAGGTCCTGCATGTCAGATGGGGTAATCCCGAGCACAAACACAGGCTGGGCAGAGAATGGATTGAGAGCTGCTCTGCGGAGAAGGACTTGGGGGTGTTGGTTGATGAGAAGCTCAACATGAGCCAAGAATGTGCACTCACAGCCTGGAAACCCAACTGTATACTGGACTGCAGCCAAAGAAGCATGGCCAGCAGGTGGAATGAGGTGATTCTGCCCCTCTACTCTGCTCTGATGAGACCCCACCTGGAGTACTGCATCCAGCTCTAGGGCCCCCAACATAAGAAGGACATGGACCTGTTGGAGCGAATGTAGAGGAGGGCCACAAAGATGATGAGAGTGCTGGAGCACCCGTCCTGTGGGGACAGGCTGAGAGAGTTGGGGTTGTTCAGCCCGGAGAAGAGAAGGTTCCACGGAAACCTTATAGCATCCTCCTAGTACCTAAAGGGGGCCTACAGGCAAGGGACTCTTTATCAGGAAGTGTAGTGATAGGATGAGGGGTAATGGTTTTAAGCTGGAAGAGGGTAGATTTAGATTAGGTATTAGGAAGAAGTTCTCTACTGTGAGGGTGGTGAGACACTGGAACAGGTTGCCCTGACAAGTTATGGATGTGTTCAAGGCCAGGTTGAATGGGGCTTTGAGCAACCTGGTCTGGTGGAGGTGTCCCCACCCATGGCAGGGGCTGGAACTAGATGATCTTTAAGGTCCCTTCCAACCTAAACCATTCTATGATATGACCATGACTGGATTGGCACTCACAGCTGTGTATCCTGTGCTGATGAACATCTGTTCTGAAATGGGAAATTTCAGAGCTGATTGCTTTGGGTAAAGAGGAGCAGAAGGATTTCTCTCTGAATCATTCCCTGCATTCCTCAGGAAGAGACAGGGTTTTAACTCACTGGAATTGCTGTCCTCAGTATCAGAGTCCATAGCCTTCTTTATAAGTAAAGATGAAATTAACAAGGGAAGTAGGAAGACTAAAAAGAACACCTGTAAAAGAATAAATCTCTGAAACCATAGGTAAAAGCTTTCTCTTAGGAACTGCTTACAAGAATCCTACAAGATGAAAAGTCTTTAGCCTTACTTATTTATCCGCAACTGAATAATAGAATCCTGCACGGACTAAAATTTTGAAAGAGAAGGAGTTACAAGCCCGTTGAATCGCACAGAAAAATACGGTACAGAGTTTGGTAACTTGATCATTTATATATGACACAGATGACATAAAAGATTCTAAAAGCACTGCCTAGAATTAGATCACACAACTATTTATCATAATGCTTATTGCTATCTACAAACCTTTCTGATTTGTTGGGTCTGACCAAGTGCATGCTGCGTGATGGTATTTTGTTTTGATTGTGGAGTATGCATCTGAGGTGCTGTCTGGACCAGGCCAGAGGAAGAAATAGGAGCAGGTATTTGTGATGGGGTCTGTATTCCAGCTTGTGATTGAGCCTAAAGGATGAAGATAAAATATTTGCATTATTCTTATCTCACAGTAAATTACATAATGTAAAAAAATCTATTGCATAGATTATGCAGAATAGCAATTGCATGTATTCTGGGAAGTATCAGCGTGAACTGTGTATAGGAGACAAAATTTTTACCCTGTTTGGTACTGGTGAGTTCCCAGCTAAAAGCTGGTGTTTATTTTGCTAACAGAGTTCAAGAAAGGTAAAGACAAACTGCAGAGGGTTCAGTGGAGAGCAATGAAATAAGAAGAGATACAGCATGATTAGTAAGAAAGGACTATAAGAACTGGGTTTGAGTAATCAGAAAGACAAAACTGATGATGCAAGAGAAAGGTTGCTTTTAAGAAGATCATAGTAGTTTTCAATGGCCACTGAAAGAAGCATGTGTAACCTCAGGAAAGACAATTTTAGCTGGTAGTTAGGAAAACTTTCTGTAGTATCAGTGAAGTGAAATACCAGAACAAGCTGCTTAAGGGTGTTACAGAATTCAAGCAGGATTTTAGAACAATTTAGACAAAGGTCGGTCTGGGTGTGTAGCTACCAGGAATAGCTCTTGCACTGCAGACTGTGGGGCTTGTCCCCATCAGAATTTTACAGCCCTCATAAGTATTGCTAAATGTGATGGTGCACATGCTAGCACCAAAGCCTAGGCCCACAACATGCCACAACAGCCCAAGTACACGCTAGAGCTGAAAGAATCGTTTGCTGGCACAATAACTGGGTGGGGTGGCAGGGGATTTCATCTAGCTATGTCCCAATAATGCCACTGGGAAGTATATGCTTAATTCTACCTTAGATCAACAGGTTAAACTGTTTCAGCTTGATCAGATTACTCATACCTCTTCATTTATAACCTATCTTGGTTTATGCTGTATTTATTTGCTGTGATACTACCTATAATCAGCCTAGAAATAATATTTGTGTAACCATGGTTTCTTTTTGTAACTCCACTGGAGTTCTACAACCTAGCATTCACAGTTTTAAATATAATGAGCCAGCACCACACAAGGAAATTCAAACATGCATTTTGCAAACAGGTACACCTCCAAATAAAGTACTTTGTTTGTAGCTCTCTATTTCAATTTGGAGTTAACAAAATGGTGGTGTATGCTGATATAAATCAAAATATATTGTACACGGAGGCAGTACATGGTAAGACAAGTACTTTTCAGGAAGGAATATCTGAGAACTAAAGTCACAAAGAAAGCGAGTAAGAGAAGAATTTACAGATTGGCTCTGAAGTTTTTCTACTCTTTTCCCTAAAGCAGAAACAAGCTAAGTCTGATTTTTAAGTTAATCTTACAAGCAGCACATTTACATATTTATACCAAATTATGCAAATAGTGCCATGCACTTTACACAATGAAAATTAAAACGACCCTTACCTGCAACTTTATATTTCCAACTGGTAGCTGCACTGCAGTGGTAGAATTGGGTCCCTGGATAGATAGTGGAAGGAGCAGCTGTGCAGTTCCTTGGGTAGTTAATAAAGCTTGAGGCTGGGCAACAACTGCAGTTTGTGGCTGCCTCTGTGGATTAACATAAAATTGGGAAATGGCATTCTGTGGTTCAGCTTTGGCCACAGGTATCTCCTGCTTGATAACAACTGCCTTTTTGGCAACTGGATTCTGGCCGCTAGTATATACCGATTGTCCTAATACAGGTACAGATTGGCTTGTACTAGAGCAGTCAGTAAGAGCATTTTCATCTTTGACAGCAGCACTAAATTGCTTCTGTTCCAGAGCAACTGAGTTACCAGAAGCCTGAGACTGTTGCTGTTGTCCCCGTTTTTCAACCTCAAGTTGCTTTTTCAGTACTTCCACAAGTTTTTGCTCTTGTTCCAGTTTCCTTTTGAGCTCTTCAATCTGCTTTTCTTTTTCTTGAAGCTTGCGGTCTTTTTCTGCTACGTCAAACTCCATTGTTGAGATGCTTCCACTACTGCGATTCTGATTATCATCACTCGTATTTGCTCTTAGTGGTGAAGTACTTAAGAACTGTGATGGTGACATCATGGTCATCATTTCTGTGAAAGTGTCTGCCATACTAGTATCATCTGTGCTTAGACTAGATTGTTCTGAAGGAGAGGGAGATATAGGCAGAGGAGAGCTAATGTTTTCAGTATTTACTGCTTTGCAGCCAGGTCCAGTAGATGTTTTTTCTGGAGGAAAGCTGGATATTGTATTAGCTACTGGTTTATTTAGTGTTGCAACAGGAAATGCCACAGTCACCTCCCCAGTGTTACCTGTGGCCCCAGTAGAAGTGGTTACTGTAACAGAGCTACTAGTAGCAACCCCATTGTTATTAAGATCTTGATAGGGTTTCAGACGTTCAATAAGATCTGTTTTTGTTCCAGACACTGGCAATCCCCTTAATTTCAACTCCATTTTAAGCTCTGCTACCTGAAATAAAATAAAGCACAATAGTAAAAAAAATAAAACATTAAAACTTACTAAGATGTAATAAGGTAGAATGTATGTAAGAAAAATTATTTTTCAGCATATTTGCTAGTTATTACATCTCTGGGTTCTGACAGCATGCATGATCCATCAGCACATTTCCAAGATCTGCTGCTTACTTTCACTGTTGAAGTGGCCAAACCCTTAGTAGCGTTCAGTTGTTTTACAATGAATAGTAGCACGGTTATGCTGATTTTTAATAAATATTCAAAATGGGAGAATGAACATACAGCTCCAAGTCTGGGCTAAAAACTTCTGAAGCAAACCTGTAGACGATGGCAGCAGTTCAGATAAAAGCACTGAACCCTAGCACACTGAACCCCTTTTATTATACTATCAAGACAGATAGATCTACTTATGAGAAATTCTATCAGGTCAGTCAGATGATTCAATAGACCCATCAAACACAAAAGGCTCTTTCCAGTTAGGAACTGAACAGTTCATCTGGGTGTGTCATCTGGGTTTCTTTTACTAACATAAAAAGTGTAAGCGGTCAAAATTAATCTAATTTTTGATAGAAAAGTGTTCTCAATTATCCAATAAGCTTACAGACAAAGTAAACTGCAAACATTGTGAGCGTAAATTAATTCCATGCTTCAAAATAGCAATTAAAAAAGAACAGTCACAATGAATGGCTTCTGTTTATGATCTACGTGCACCACACGCATAGTGTTTGGGCTATATGTATGTTAGAAGCAATTCTAAAAGAATAATAGGTAGTAACTTCAGTAATGTTTCAGTAGTTTGCCAGTCTAGAATTTTAAATTATAGGTCTTCAGGATTTGGAAATGATGAAAAGTCATAGCAATCCATTTGCATAACATCTCTAAGAACCACAGCAATTTTGTGTTAAATAACAGTCTACCTAACAGTGATTATCAGCTCTTTCCCTCAGTCTGTATCCTCTACACTTGCTTGAGAGCACGTTCCAATTTTTCTGTTTTTCAGCGATGCATTTCTGAATTCTTAATCGGAACTGGTTTAGATGATTCAGTGTTAAAACAACCACCAGCAGGTCTGCAAGTATAGCTTATATTACTGTTACCACATTAGCAGGAATACCAGTAAGTTATGCAGAAATGGATAACTGAACAGCTTTAGTCACTGCAAAGCAAAAATTCAGACATTAACTTTAATATCTTAAAAAGTTAATAGTTAATAATTTAAAGTTTGAAAAGCTTATTTCAAACACAGTTGTTTCAATCACATTTTACAGACTTGTTTCATATTAAAAAATAGTAATGTATGATTGTCATTTAAAACCTGTCTCGAGAATCTGATCTTTGGAAACCTTTTTTTCATCCCTTCAAGTCTTAAAAAAAATAAATTAAAATATACTGACTCCCATCCCTCAGAAACCCCAACACCTTGGTAAAAGGAAGAGAGAAATGGATGAACTGGCCACTAGATGTCCCTACTCCTCTGCTCAGGTTTGGCACATTTGGTGTAGTTGCTGTTGAATGGATCTGAATATAAAACCCCCACATGCTTCACAGTATTAATTCATGTTAATGTAGTTCTGAAGGAAGAAAATCCTATGCAGTGCCTTCATATTAGAGCTTAAACAGTTTACACAGTTATTTATAACTTCAAAAAGCTTTTATGAAATTTAGTGTTAATTTTCAGATGATGTGTTGAACCCTGGTAAGAAGGTCTCTTATTTTCTGTTCCCTTTTACTAGTGTTATTTCTGTATTGGCTTTAAAGCAGTGACCTCTCTGAATATGTTATTATTAGGACACCTTTAATTTATACTGCTTAACTAACCCTCTTCGTTGATATATTAAAATTGTCATAATATTACTGTTCCAGTGTTAAAATCTGTCTGGGCTAAAACATCACATGAAGTGCACCTCATAGTTTACACAAGGTATCAAATTATGTACCCATACAATCTGTCTGAAATTCTTGTTCCTCTTCTAATTCTTTGGGAAAGAAATATAATTTCTAGGACATATGCATGTGAGGAGGCCAAATCAAAACAAATATTTAAGTCTTGAAGAGTTGTCTATGAAAACTTTGACAACCTTATTCTAAACAGTTAAGAGAAAAGTGCAGTTTTCACAGGTAAATAATAACCTTCACAGTAACAGTTCACAAGTTATGACCTATAGTGATGCAAAGTAATGGACAAATCCCTCTTATTTTTTACCTTCAAGTCATCCAAGCTTGAAGGTAGAGGTCCTGGTTTCCGATTAGGAATATTACTGTTCTGTCTTGGTGAGCTGGCAGCTGATGTTGGTGTACTGTTGTTCAAAGTATTCAGTGGTGTGTTCCCATTGTTACTCTGTTTGTCATTCAGTGGCCTTCAAGTGATAAGAAAAAGGGGGACAACGTCAATGCTAAATATATCATGTTTTCAATCAAGAAGCTGTGATTCTGAATCTGGTGTCTATCAGGTTAATTTTTTTTTTTTTTTTTTTTTACAAATACGTATTTAACATAAAACATTACCATTAAATATTTACAGTAGAACAGCACAGAGAAGAAAACATAATGGAGTAGTACATTGATATTTTATTTTCTCTTCAGTTAAGCTTTTTAATTTATGCTTCATAGTTTTTATTACTGTCATGGCATCCCTGAGAGACACTATGGACTGCAGAATCAGTTTATACAAATTAATCATTAGATATGGCCACTAGTTACTTTTTTGTTTGACATCAGTAAAAAACCCCACAATATTGAACTCTATGTATCAACCCTAGATACATGTCCAATGTTCATATATAGTAAGGACTAATGTGAAGGCAGTTTACTCCGAAGATGACGCAGTTTTGTCAGCTGTACTCATAAGAAGAATCTCATACAACAATCTCAAAATAATTGTAAAAAAATTAAAAATGCCATCACTTACACTAGGAACCATAAGACAGGTCTTTTATTTTGTTCAACTGTTTTATGAAGAAACATTTCAGAAATGTCAGTAAATGGAACATAAGAAGCGTGGGTAAGCAGTCAGAAACATCTCTAGTCCAAATGTTAGGATACATGGTAATTATAAATATAACCACAGATGGTATCTTTAACTTTTCTAGCCTCACTTGCTGAGGAAAAATAACTCAGTGAAAACTCATTAAAAAAAAAAAACCTCAGCAGTTGAAAGTCATTTGAATTTAGGGTTGTGCAACCGTGGCATGTTATACTGTAAGCACTTCTAGGAAAAGATTGTCTTAGATGGTGAGAATGAAACTCTGCAGATAGCTTCTCATTCTGCTATAGGGTGCTGGCAACTCTTTGGAGATTTATTTTTCTGACTCCTAACCTATAAATCAGAAAGTATACTTCTTTACTGTTTAAAGTGCTAAAGATCAACACTGATGAGGACCTCTATAAGCATTAGAGATCAGGCTATAAACAATATACAAATTTTACCTAATTTTAAATGACTGTTCTTATTTGTAAACTGCAAAAATGTGGTCTCTGAAACTGATGTAAAAAGACAATAAACACACATCAATAGCACATGTCTTTGTAAAAGCCATTGTCTGTAAGCTTTGCTTCTGCTCTGCCTATCTGTCATATTTGAGTGAAAATGGCGTCAAAGCATTTTTGCTGTCATGTAAATGCTTTGAGTTTCAAATATGGGTCTGGTTGGAAAAAATGCATCTGACAGGTAGGAGGTTCTGTTTCCACGTCACACAAAAATAACTAGGACCACTTAAAGGCTTTTTAGACTTCAGGAGTATTTTAACAAGAGAACCACCTCATCACCTTGTTAAATGAGGCAAATAATACCCTCAGTGATGCACGCTGCCATTCAAGTTTTCTTGGGTTCCAACTGTCTCTTAACATTTGCAAAACACATTTATTTCTAAAGCACGAAGTCTACAACTGATGTATATATCTTTTCTTTAAAGGGGACAAACAATGCTTCACATACTTCAGCGGTGCAGGTAGAATTGTCTGGTAGTTGTAGTGTTGTTGCTGTTGGCTCAGGATCTGCAGTTGTAAAAACAGTTGCTGCTGTTGTAGCAGACGAGCATAGTTGGAGTCCATCTGTGGCTCATTTTTCTCACCTTTCTGATCAGGTGGAATATATTGATGATACTTCAATTTTTTCACCCTTGGCTTAGGTTCTTTACATTTCTTGCTCCGATGCTTATCATTTGGGTTCTTTGGGTGGCTTTGCTGTTTATGGATGGCAAAGATTGAAACAACTGTAACAGACATCTCATTTACAAGCAGGTACGCAAGGTCCAACAATAAAGCATACAGGAGCACATTTACTGCAAAGAGATGCTGAATACAATTATCCCTACAAACCTGCCCAAAAGGATCACTTACCATCCTTCAAAAGTTAATTTATTCCAGCTGGCTTACACTGTGCACAAGAAGGGGCCATCAAATCACAGTTTGAGAATGTTTTTTTAATAGATGGCACAAATGAAGCTAAGGGATTTTGCTAGTCATGACCTGTCATTGCTAAGAGGTGTTCTTAAACAGGTAAATTCAAAGCCACTTAACACTTTTTACAAGTAAAAGCTAGTATCTTAAACTCCGTCTGTAAACGCTTGCAGATCAGAAGTACTTAGAAAAGGTCTAGATTAAAAGCATAGACAGACAGTCCTATAAATTACAGGATTACTCCTATGAAAGTTTCAGCAGTATTCTTATTAGCAATACCTGCGTTTGTGATAAAACTCTCTTCCTTTACAAACTCTTTGAAATTATTTTGAGTGAAAAGTTAAAGCCAGTTACCTAGTTATACAGAAGGTACCAAAGCAGAAATCCTGTGTTGATCCGTGCACATTTATTACACAGATAGCCTGTTTTGGGGGATATCTGAATTTGTCATTAAGGTCTTGCATTCAGTAAGCTGGTAGAAGTACAGTGATTTCACTGCATATAGCCAATTTATACTAGAAATGGACTATTAGAGGTCATCCTTGTAAATGTAACTAAGAATTGATTTCACCTACTTAGGGAGAAGCCTACATACATATAATCATTACACAGCTGAAGACCTTTGGCCAAGTTGCTGAACTGAAATGTTATAGACATCTTCTAAGACAACTCTCTCCCTAATTGTATTTGAAAAAGTTTTCTGTGCTGCTGGCTAGGTCAGTGCAGAAAAGAGAACTGAGTACGTTCTTTTGATATTCAAATACAAGGATATAGTAACTTTACTCCCACAGTGCCTTCTGCTTATACAATAAATGAACTAAGAAAACAGTTGCAGAAAAGGAGCAATGCTGTTCACCAGTTTGGTTATAGGTAGGCTATGAATATGGTAGCCTCTGTTCCTATCAATTATTCTCCATTCAAAACTAGGTGAGAAAAGATTAATTTCACCAACAGAAAGTAGAAACTCAATCTTGCAAAAATCTATAGTCCTTATTTCTTAAAAACTTCCATAGCAATGTAATGCATAGTTCTGCCTGAAAACATTCATCAACTGTACTGTAAGGACCTCTTGAAATAATAAGCCAGTCCCTACAAGTGTTAATGGTTGATTGCGGCATGCAAAAGCTTTCAGTCAACAACCCAGTATGTTCTTATGAACACTAATAAAACTTGTTGTTAGTTATAGGCACTATAACATTACTTGTGTATTTTTTAATTAAATATAGCATTGGAAAAGGACACAGATTAAGAACATAGTCCCCACATGCCATTATTACAGATACCTACCTTTACTAACGTTGGGCCAGGCTTTGCTGCAGATACCGTATTCGTGGTCAGGGTGGTTGTAGCAGTAGAACGTGTAACATGCTGTTCGATTGTAGAGGGAGTTTTGAGAAATTCAGGAACTGGAGAGGTTAAAGGTGGATACTAATATTAAAAAAATATAAGGAAAAAGAGAAACATTAAAAACATCCACCGTCTGAATAATTGAAAAAATGTGAAAAGGTTAAGACAATTTAATATCATGTCAAATTCACAAAATATTTTTAGGAGGGATGGCGAAAACAGCACTCTTACATGTACATTTTGGTACACTTCAAATATAGCACAGAAACTGTTTTCTTACCTTGACTTCTTAGTTTGCGTTTTAAGTACTGCATGTAAACGTATCCACAATCTGTATTCACTAATACAGGATTTACTTCTAGTTTTACCAAAGCAAAGCAGTAATTGATTTTAATATCAATTTTTGTAGTATATCATAATAAATTTTTTACGTAAACTGCTCCTAACATGTATTTGTCTCTGGTTGGTAGCCCAGAATCAGATTAACTAATTGATGCCAGTTCTTAACTTTGTAATTGCAAAGTGTTTTTAGAACTGATAGCTATATTAAAGTATTTTTGCTCCTGGCATAAGGATTAAAAAAAAAAAAAAGAAATCTCTTCAAGGTAGTCATTCAGAATTACAGGAAAAGGTTATGTCAAATAAATTTCTTTCCTTGTTAGCATTACCAAGTTTCATACAATTACAGATTTTAAGAACATAACTAGTTTCTATAATTTTATGTGCAACTAAGTACAGAAAAATAGTTCAAACCAAATTTTATTAATTATAAATAAAAGGAGAGATAAGGGTTAAAAATCATTAAAGGAAGAATGGAGTGAACTGTTAGGAATTGTTAGGAGAGATACCACCATTTGTTATTACTCTGCTTGAAGCAACATTAAAATTTGACCCTAGACGCACTAGACGTATACTGAAGCAGCCTGCTGAAGTTATGCTGCTTTGTTACTATAGAATTGATGCCTTCACTATTTTCTGTCTGAAGTCAGAATCTTGTGTACGCAAGGAGAATCTTACCACCCAAACTAGTGCTGTCAGCAAAGTCTCTCTTTCATGAAGGTCAAACATCAACATAGGAAAAGGAACTTCTTGTTTCAGAATGATCATGCAGCAGCAGAGCAGATGTATTTTGAAGAGATGGCTTCCTATTGTATTTTCATGGTAACCATACCTCTGACTATGCCAGAAGGTGCATTTCTTCTGTATTTGACTGCCAGAGCAATTACATTACTCCGTGGGTACAATCCAGTAGCCTGAACTTTACTGAGTTTGTTCCCTTGCTGTTACAAACATCGTGTGTGTAATTTCTTCTATAAACTTATGAAATTCCATATAGGCTTCAGACTTTTTTTTTTATTATTATTCTTTTCCTGGGACCACTACGCCTACCAGAAAATTCCCAGAAGTTTTCCTGTGTAATAACCAAACTTCACTGAGCTTAACTTTGTCAAATCTATTTTTTTCTGTGCCGAAATTGTCTTCTGATTTAAAACCTATTTCCTTTTGTAGTGAATATCCCTCTGATGGGATATGGACTCTGCACATAAACACATCTCGGCCCTTGTTTTTCTAGCTACACAAATGACTTTTTATTCTTTTCTCATAAAAGAGATTTTTCATTCTGTGATCATCCTTTCCTGTTTGTGTTACAGTTTCCTTTAGTTTTCTTTGGATGTAAGTAACTGGAAATGTATAGGACATTCTGTATGGGGTCTCACTGGATCCTTGCAGTGGCATTAACACTTCTACTGGAATCATCTCTTCTGACATACTTGCAGTTTTACAGAGGAAGTACACAGTAGCTCACAGTCACTTCACTGCTGACCACTGCACCCCAACTGTCTTCTTCCTCAGTTTTCTCTTAAGTCAGAGGCCCCAGGTTTCCACACTTTTTCATGTGAAGAAGTGTTGTGTATATTTCTTTTTATGAACTATTCCATTCTATTGGAATTCCATCTCTCTCTTAAAAGCCCAATCAACCACTTTTTCTGCGTATCAGCAATCCAACACTGCTGACTATGCCTTCCAACTTTTGCGACATGACCTATTCTTATGTCCAGCTTGTTAGTGGTAACATGAAACCAGAATGTCTCCAAATCAACTCCTGTAAGGCACTATTACCAACTTCATTTCAACCCAATACTTCCCTCTTTCTGTCTTATCTCTGCTAATCTCCATCTTCTCCAGTTTTGCTAGTGGTTAATGCCATACAGTATTAAATCCAGACAGATGAAATCAGTTGCATTTCCATTGTTTAATAAAAAAAAATTAGATCACCCAGTACAATATCCCTTTTATAAAAGCCCATCCATTTCCATTAAATTCCTATCAGTAAATAGGTAAATTCCTATCAGTAAATTCCTTTTTCTTCGGAGTACAGTCTAAAACCTTGCATTCTAATTAATCAGATGGGTACTTCTCCCTAATTCATTTCTTCCTATTCTCTACTATTCTTCCATGAGATTGTACCATAAAGGAATTAAATGAGTTTGCTAAAAACACTTGGTACACATTTTGCAACTTTATGTTCTTGTTCTTTTGTATCTCTGCGATGGCAGTTATCAAGCTGCCAATCTGCATGCGCTAAGCTCTCTGACTTTTGCTTACAATGAAATTATAATAAATTTTCCCTTCTATCTCTGCTTTTCTTTTATACATTTTGCTGCATCTCCAACCGTCGGCTGCCAACCGGCAGCTATAGCTAGCTTGCCGTAACCTGTCTAAACTGTACAGTCGTTTTGATCCTTCTGTAGTACAGCCATCCAGAGGAGAAGCTGATGCTGCCTTACTAAATTGCAAGTTAGTATGCCATGCCCAGTCACTGAAACATTGCACACATGCCTGTCTTGGGGTTGTGTCAGTTTATGGTGGCAGGCTAAAGATATAAATGCCTCTATTTTTATATCCAACTTTCAAAGTGTTTGCTCTGGAAAGCATCCGATATCTACACAGTATCTGTTATTTGCTGGACTTGCATAAGAATTGGCAGGGGACTTTAGAGGGACTTTAAAAAGAGTGTTCTGGGTACTCTGTTCCAACCTATTGCACTCCTGTCGCTTTTAAGTTTAAAAGGCTTATTCTAGTTACATCAGTAACATTTACAAAAGCGCTTAGTTTGTCTTTGTATCAGCGTCACGTACAGTATTACCATAAAGGACAGGAGAATTCTCATGATTTTCACTTGTTCTTAAAGTCCCATCTACAAAGCATTTTAAATGTTTGATACTTCATCTTATTCATTACATAATCTTTTACCATTCATCATTCTGATCCTTCTTGAACCCAAACAAATAACATTACTTTAAACATACTATTTGGCAACCCTTTATAGGCTATGAAACCACCTCTATAATGACAGCACAACAAAACTATTTAAAATGGAAAAGTCAGTAACTTTCAAAAAAACCAAAACAACACCAAAACCAAACCAAAACCCCACACCCAAACCCCCCACTTCTAATTCATACTACTTGAAACTGTGTTAAACATTCTCCTCTTGCCATAGAGTAAATTACTTTTTCCTTGCTTTAGTTGTTATCCTAAACTACAAAGGATTAATGGCTACATGAAATACAAAGCTTTTTTACAAACTTCCCAGTTTTACCTGCAAGCATTAGATGAGGCAATGAACCATGCATATCATTTACTTGATAATTTTTTAAATTAAAAAGCCTAAATTAACAGCTCTCAACTTCTTAACTTGATTACTTCATAAAGTAATGTAAAGATTATTTCCTTTGAACAGATCTTTTATTTCCAATTACAGCTCGTATGATTTCTGGACCTTTTCTTCTAACTTCAAAGCAGCATCTAGCAGGTCAACAAGCTACAGTGAAAATATTAAGAAAATAGACATTATATTCTGTCTTATCAAGCAAAATACTTCTGCCACTTTGAAGATAACTGTTTAATGTCTTCAGAATTGTGTACACCACAATTCGATCTGTTTTGAGTGGTGTGGTTAAAATGCCTAATCCTTACCAGATGCAAGTACATCAGGTTAAAGCAAGTTTTAGATCATCAGTCAACGAGAGCTGAAGGTTCTCAAAGTTAGGTTACAGCCTCTGAGGCCTGGAAATGTCTGGAGGAGGAAACCTTGAAAAGAACTCTGGCTGCACTCCTCCACTGTTTTCAAAACATTCTTTGTATTTTATGTTGTAATAAAACGTAAAATTTGTCAGAGGAAATTAAAAGAATGAAGGAGCAATTTCCCAGATGCATCTCCTGTAGAGACATGCTGCGCTGTTAGTCTTTATTTCAAAAGCAACAAGAAGGTAAGCATCTATTTTATTCTGCAGATGAGCAGCTTTGCATTTTGGATCTGTGCACAGAAGCGGCTGTAATAGGTTATGAAATCCATAAGCAAAGGATTGAAGTTCTATCTGAAGTACTTTTTCAATCAAGTTCAAGTGCTCTGTTATTTTGTTGCTGCAATCACATATCTATCTTACACTTCTTACTTGAAAAGCTTTTGGAATGTATTGCTTTGAGTATTTTTATTTAACTCTCCATTAGGAACCTAACTCTTTACTTAGGAATCTAATTCCATGTAGTTTGTTTTCAATTTATTCAACACAATTTACATTCTCTCGACATGAAATCAAATCCACATCTTGATCTGTATGTTAGGGAACAGGGAAATAAAATGGATGTGCTGTACTTTGTGTCCAGCAGTGTTTTTGAATATGAACTTTGCAATGCTTTTGTGTCTACTATAGTAATAAGAAAACCAAGGAGAGTAATTCCAGATCTTGAACTACTCAGTTGTCAAGTATCCATGGTCATTAAGACAATAACATCTTTGGAGCACGAACAATAATTACCTTGTATTTAACTGTTTAATTTTACATTACTCTATACAGTTGCAACTCAATACTCAGTTCCATCTTATCTTTTTGTTCATGTCTTATAAATTGCAGCACAGTTCCCTATGCAGAGTCCTGGCTTTGCTACAAACCCTCTTGAGAGTTTAAATATATAAATAAATGCACTTTCCAAAAGAATGCTTAATAAAAAGACAAGTATTAAAATAATTTGAACTACAAAGTTATGCATCTTTTTCTCCTTTGTGTAGTGGAGAAAGTGATGAAGGTACACTCCTAGGAAGTCCTCATAAAAAAATCCATTATAGATTACAGTTGATCAGCATTAACCTGAAGAATATTACATGTTTATGGAAGTACCATTCACACATTGTTCAAGTTTTTATACACTCTTAAGTTCTTTCAAAATAAAGTATTTTAATGTTTGTGTTATACAGGCTAAACCAACTTGTTTTTACCAGGTACAGACTTGCATGAAATGAAACAATTTAAAGTCCTAAAGCTTTTGGCTTTCCATCAAATTTACTTTTTCTGCTTAAGGAATAGTGCTCAAATTAATACAAAATATTTCAGCTAATTATTCAAAAACAACAAAATTACCAAATTTTTTGTGTTTGCTTATACACGCATGGTACGGCGATACCAAGTATACAAGGCTGGGTGCAATATTATTAAACTGATGTCATTTGTAAGTCACCTCATCTATATAATACTGCCATGAAAACCCAAGTCTTTACACTTCAATAAATTATTCAGTGGAAACACGGATAGTATGGTAAAACGCATCAATCTGAAGCATAAATTCTTCTTCTGTGATAATATAGCTGCTTTCATCTAAGTACGCCAGGAAAATGGTCTTACTGGGAGAAACAGTAGTTCAGAATCAAGGACTATTTTCTAGCATACAAGATTGCTCAGCAGACACGTGTAAATTTGATTCAGCATCTCACTCGGCATGGACACAAGGCAAAATTTTTGTTCCTCTTCATTTCAATGAAGACACAAACCAACAGTTCCTTTAGGCAAGTATAATTCAGAATATAAGCACAGTTTGTCATTTATTTAGCTCTGTCAGTCTCAAATGAACAAGCTGTTAACAAGTGGAGATGAGCACTGTTACATCTGGCTAGTTTAGAGTTTGCTGACCCTTCAAGCTCGTTGCTATCAGATAATGTATCATGACACTGCTTGCCTTTCCCTCCACTGGAGCCTTAACTTGCGTCTCTTTCTCTATCCAGAGAAAAAGTTCCATGGAAGTTGCAGAAATCTAGCTAAAAGCAAAGCCTTCTCCTTTTAACTGGGCACAAAGTAGTGAGTTTAAAACTACTACCTGAGGTATGACAGAAAACACCATAAACAATCTATTTAAGCGAAACATAGTAACCTTTAAATAAATACATGTATCTCACTAGTGAATAAACTTACTGGTTAACCCAAAGGCGAAGATAAAGACCTGTGAAGCAAGCACTGTACAAGATAGTCTAGAAAGCATCCAGATAACTATATGATTATGCATATAACCCTGTGTGTTCAGTAGCGAATAGAAGATTAAAAAAAAATTCATTTGTAGCACAGATGTTTGTTTCATTACTGTTTTGACAAATTATTTTACAACAGCATTTTTATAATGTGTTTTAAAGATAGGGTAGGCACTGTTACTGTCCATTTCAATTCACAAAAAATAATTGTTTTAAGAAGCATTCTCTTTCAAAACTCATTTTCACAACTCTTGTGAAAACAGTCAAGTGTTTTCCTTCAAATTCACCGTTCTTTAAATCCTCAAGCATTTAAATGCTCTACTGTAAAGACAACGTTTTATCTGCCATGGCAGACACTTACTTTCCTTTCTTTGTAAGTAACTCAAGAAAATACTAAAAACCTCATGGAAAAATCAACATAAAGGTTATTTTTTTTTCTTAAATAGTAAATTCCTTAGGCAGTATTTAAAAACTATAGGAGAGAACATTTAAATTATACGGGAAACCTTATTTTTTACAGACTTTTCTGCACATAATGGAACTGACGTCAACTGTTGTTGTTTCAGCTAAGTTTAATTCTAAACGAGTTCAAGACCTTGCTCAGAATGAAGACAGACATTAAGTAATCAATAACAGCTGGAGTAAACCATGGATATGACCTTTTAAACGACTTTTGGGAAAGCTGCAGATCTTCCACAGACCATAATGAATTTCAGTGAATTTATGGCTTTACGACAGTCTATGGGAATTTCCTCATTGCCAACAGCACAGCCAGGGTTCTAGTCTGTACACTCCCAAACAGAAAATGGAGTCCCAGACACTCCTTTACAATAACAAACATATTCATTCCATGTGAAACTATACCCCATTTCTGTAGTGCCAGACCAAAAAACATACTGTGAAGATTTTGTTTCAACATTTAAAAACTGTACCTGTGTTGACGTAGTAGCGTTTGGTGTTATTGGTGATGGTGAGTCACTTGGTTTTGGCTCACCAGGGGAAGCTTCTGAACCCTGGGATTCTTGGCTGGCTGGCTGATCTGGTGATAAAGCATCACTGCTGTCTTCATCAAATGAAAAATCATCCAAAGCTTGAGGATAATTCTCTTGTCCAACTGCTAGAATGTTTACAAAGAAACAAGCAAAACAATTTTTTTTTAGTGATACAAATTAAATTTAGACATTGGTGGCAGAATTAGCTAATTGCTAGAAAACGTTCAGTTTTAATGTTCAGTTTTCATCACAGTCTAAACATATGGTACGTATTTATTGTGTTCTTAATACCATGACAGCCATATTAAATCATATTCAAGGAATTGATAAAACTAAGTGCATAGCAGAAGTTGTTTCAATAAGAGATTAAAAGGTATGTTCAACATATGTGGAGTTCACAGACACCTATGACAGACTAAGTAATGGCCACATATGTTTGATTAGTTTTTAATATGTTTATTAAGAAACAAGTCTTTTCAAAGAAAGTATTATACTCCAACTACATAATTCTAACTTAGTTTCAAATAAAAATAGGATAGCTTTAATTAAATGATGACAGAGCTTAGGACTCAGAAGCTGAAAGCTTAAGTAGTAATAAACTTTGAGCGTGTTTTCTTCTAGTGAACTTTAACCTCAAGCGTTAAATTATTATTTTCCATAATGCCATATAGGTAGCAGAAGCTGTGGGACTTCTACTTGCCTATAATAGCTTCTTTAACGCTGGAGTCTACGGGAAGAATATTCTTTTCTACCAGTTCCATAGGGCCAGGCCTCTGAGCAATCTTCTCATTCAGATCATCTGCCAACCGAGCTCTCTTCAGTTTCATCTGAGTGGCTTGTAGTGAAGGCTCTGCAAAGGTCTCTAAAAAGATACATTAATTTAAACATTCAGTTCCATCTTCTCTCCAGTTTCATGACAAACAAAATTGTCTTGTCTTTGTAATAACCATTCCACTTTTACCAAAAGCAGGCAAGTACTGTTATGAAAATTTTCATATTAATAAGCAAAAATAAGATTATATGAGTAGATGCCGTTCATCGTGATTTTTTTTCCCTATTAAAAACACAACTATTTTTTCACAGCAGTAATACTTTTGATAAACATTTGTATAATGTCCAACAATAAAGCAGGGAATATAAAATATCAAACTCTAGTTATAATCTGAAGACCGCATTTGCTGCTCTAATGGTTTACCAGTGTTAGCTATGGTAAAAGTTTCATTTATCCATTGTTTTTTGGATTCTCTCTTGACAAACATTTTTAAAAGTTTACCTTTAAAAATAGCTTCTAGCACGAATTTGAGTCTTCAAAGTTGTACTTCAGTGAAAATATGGAGATAGATCACATCCATATTGACGGACTATCAATATGGAGACTCCTATCTGGGTTTAGTATCCAAACGCATGTTTTGAAAACTAATGGCTATTAAATTGTCTTGGATTATGGTTATTTGGTAATTTCTGTATTTGGAAAGATTATGGTGAAAAACAGTAATACAAACCTGTTCGTAAAAAGACTATTGTTCAAATGACCTGAGCAACAAGGAAAATAAGAAGGCAGGGTAAAAGTCAAGTTTATTAAAGGTTGTTTGGGGTGGTGGGGGAAAAGTGCAAGGCTGTCACGGTATTTTAGGGTATGAGTAGAAATTGAAGCAATATATACACTACATGTACATGCAGCATGGTGTAATTACCATTCTAGAATAAAAGCAATATGCAATTGCAAACAAACACACAGTTGAGAATACTTTCACTGCCGTAGATGTATCTACTATTATACAGATTTAGAATACTGTAAAAGCAGAGAAAAAGAGCCTATAAACCTTTAGAAATAATTCATATCAAAGCCTAATTCAGTTAGGAAACTGACTGCATAACAGAAGTTCCTTCTAATAGCAGCTCAAAAGGTACCTACAGCTGGGTACATACCTTCGAGGATGTGCATTCTGACCAGCTCAGATCGGTCCGGCCTGCTGCGAATCTTGTGCTTCAAAAAATTTTCAGTCTTTAAAGAAATGAGGAAATAGCATTAACTGCTGTTTACTAGAAAAATCAAAGTAGTTTGATAAATCACGATGTCCAATCAATGAATATTTGCAGTTGCGTTCAGACAGGTGGACATCGCTGTTAGAACATGGGCAGTAGAGGGGTATACTTTGTTTTGTTCTGTTTTTCTCTCAGTTAAAACAGTGCTAATTAATTTCTATCTTCCCCAAACAAGTTGGGAATGTTTCTGGATTTGATCCTGTACCACCACACAAAATCACAAAAGTATAGATTTGCTACAGAAATACTGCACAAGCATAATTTACCCAAGGATCCTACCCTTAACTGGAGGTAGCTATGTATTACATTATGACCATCAGTGAATCCTTCACAGATCAAGGTGGGGGGATAAAGTTCCTCTCAGATTTGACACCAATACTTTATTTTAATGGATTCTTCCAGAACAAAAGCACACATTATTTACTGCAGTGGAAATCATTTTTTTCATGTACTTAGAAAATTTAGTATCACATACAACTGACTATCCATTTTCAGATGTTAATAACAAGTTTACACAAAGTGGCTTACCCTGGCTCGCTCCAGGCTCTTTATCTGCTCATGGAATGCAGCTGGACTTTTCAAAGCTGTGAAGGGAAAGTAAGAGTTAAATTGACAAGAAGTGATTTCCATAAGAAATATCCTAATCAGTATGTGTGCATGGGTGTTTAACACCATCTCAGTGTTGTGTTTGCATCTGACCAGGCTTACATTTGACTCATGCTAGTTATATTCACTTATATTTAACACAGATGAACAACACTCCTATACAGAATACTTGAAATATTTGATTTTAACAGATATTAACAAGTGACAGTTAACTTTTTCACAATGTATACCAGGGTCTATTTACCAAAACTGTTCCACAGTAGAAATTTTATGAGGTAAGGTTCAGAATGCCGAAATACAGTTTAATTTATTCCACCGTATTTACTATCTGTCCCTACCTCATACTTGCTGTTACAACTGGACTGCCCCTTAAGAACTATTTGTGCTGATTTAAAAAAAAAAAAAAGTAAATTGTAGAAGCCCTAAGTGTTCCAACTAGAAAACAGAATAATGGTTAGCTGCTTAATAGCTAAAAAGACTAACAAACACTATTCAGCTTGAAATAATATGAATTGTAGAGTGCTTCATCTCAATTGGATTGTTGAAAGGAAGTAAAATAGCAGCAGGCATGAGCCATCTTATTTGCCACACATTTGGCTGAGATAAGCTATTGCAAAACAAATTCTTTAATACTTTTTTGACAGTTTAGGAGTTTTTTCCCAGGTTTCACTCAAAAAGAAACAGATCATTCTGTTCATGAAGATGACCAACACTACAGACCCAGGAAGGCGAATGTTTTTCATGTTTTCAATGGCTGGGGTTTTTGTTTGTTTGTTTTAAGAAAAATCGCTTTTCACAGTTTAATCTTTTGACAACTTGGACCCCTTATCTTGAGCCCAGTCTCATCCCACACTGTCCTTTTAGGGATTCTCAGTGTTTTCTGTGCACCCCTCATTCTGAGGCCAGGCTGATCCCCCAAATAAGTCAGAAGATGTTACACTAAACAGTCATGGGGACCCAAGTGGAGGAACACCAAAACATCTCTAAGGAAGGAGTTAACTGCAGTTGAATTCTAGGCCACTAAATAACAATATTCAAGAGGACCGTCTTGTGATTCCTAAATTGATTTTAGGTATCGTAAGTGCTGCTGCTGAAACAACTATCGTCTCTAACAGATTGAAATCAATAAAGGAGAAAATGGACTCTGGCAGTAAAGTGCAATTGTGTAAAGCATGCCAATTACTTACTTTCAAAATACAAGTGCTATGAGTTCAGACATACAAATGTAACAAATATCCAGATTTACAAACATTATTTGCTTGTCAAAGCACTATGATCTGCAATTCAATTCTAGTGGTAAGAAGAGACTTAGAGATAAAAATGGTTTACTTAAGAACTGATAACTTCTTGCATAGCTGTCAAGGATGGCAGGTAGCCAGGTCAAAGACTTAGAAGCTCAGCATAACAGAATCCTGAAATCATAAATACATCTCCAAATGTATTTATGAACTTGGTGATGTTGCTGCCTTAATGAGACACTTCACACTAAGGTCATCAGCAGCATCTTAACTCTTCCAAAGACAGCATCTAAAGGCATTAATTGAATTTTTACCACTATCAAATTTTTGTTTTGGAAGAGAATACAAAACTTTTTACACCAATTTGGACAGCTTGCCAGATGTGGCAACTTGATCAGGAACTTCCCTGCAACTCGAAAAAAATGTTCTAAAACCCAAACAGTTTTCTAAACAAAAAAAACCCAAACCCAAAATACACAAACAAAACACACAAACAAACAAACAAAAACAAAGAAAAAAACAAACACCAAAAAAACCCAAAGCCCCTTCCCATATTCTTAGAAATGTATTCATCCTCAGAAAGACCTAGACACAGAAGCTTCTGCATTACGTCATAAAATCCAGTGTACGATGCCCAGCCTAATCCACTGCCTCAGGCCCTGTAACACCACAGCTACCATCATGCAAGATTTGACAAAGATGACACATCTGTTGGCACACAAGGCACAACTTCTGTGTGTTCTTTGTTTTTGTTTGGCAACCCTTGCTATACTGCTCTTTAAAGACTGCCGGCTTTGTTACTGATGTCCATTTATATAATTCAATTTATTTCAGTAAGATTAGTCATAATTTAAAGAAAAGACAATAGAAGAAGAATCAGACTATGTCTGCAAATCTTTACATTTTCATCACAATGGCTACTTTAACTCAAACATTAGGTAAGCATGATGAATTTAATTCATGCTCATTTAGATTGCCAAAAGGATCCCACAAGTCATTTCAATGATAAAGCAATTTTTAATGATTCTCACATATATGTTTATCTTCATAATTTTATATATTCAGTTCACAATTAATACAGTGTAGTAATACAAATTACTAGAAATAACATAAGTCTTACGTGGCATGATGCCCTGGTCCACCAGCTGTTCTCTTGTCCGTCTTTGTTGTAGCCTCAGCTGAAGTACTGACAAAAGAAGACAATCATTCACTCATATGCAAGCGTACTATGCCTCTGAAAACATGAAAAAAACCCCCATTCAAAAGATACCAAGTATTTCAACTTTAGAAATATTTTTCTATATGTATTCAGACCTGACAGTAACCTCTAAGACACCTATCATAAAGGATCAACTGCTATTAACATAGTTTGGACTGATTGCTTCCAATCCCTGTTTATATTGGAGTTTGTTGCTTTTTGGTCACATATGAAAAAGGGATTGTGTTTCATACATACATCCAACTTTTGCTATCAGCTAGACCTCATAAGACATATGAAGTATACATCTAAATCTAGGAATATTTTTCCCCTCCTTGCAACACTACTCTTAGATAACAGATTCAAGAAAACTGCAACACGTAATGGTTATGTAGCCTTCTTACATGTCTTAAACCAATCTTACCTGACTGCATTATGCTGAAATAGACATTATGTTTGCAGAGAGTTTTAGGGGAAGAAAAAAAAAAAAAAAAAAAGCTGTATTTGAGTGGCTGATTGTTTAAAGGCTTCTTTTATATTTAAAAAAATCTTGCAGAAACACAAGAAACTGAAGACAACCCAGATTTTACCTGGCTTATTTAATAACACCAAAAAGCGATACAATCGGGAACAGACCTTATCCTCTCTCAGAATATCTGAAAATGCTGTTTTCCTGATTAATGGAGATATGTGTTATCATAACTATTTCAAGGACCAAATAAATCCAATACTGTCAAATATGGAAAAACTTTACAGTTTCAGAAGGAACTTCTCATATTTCACTACATTTCATAAAAGGTATGAAGGTTCTCAACTTATTGTAACTGTAAGAATAACCAATGTGACACATTAAATACTATACCAGGAACTGCACAAAACCTAGGGGGGGCTATAGACATAAAGGCCTCACACTTTCAAAAGATTAAGACTTTTATGTAAATGTCCCCAGGGAAAAAAAAAAAAAAAGGACAAAAAAAAATTTTGTTTGTTTCTTCTATTGTTCCCCTTCCCCTTGTTTCTGTATTAATTTATCATAGTGCTTCATTATTTCTTAAACACGTATAGCCATTACCCTAATGTGAAACTTTATCTTTTGAACAAGAGATGGTCAAGAAAAAAATATATTAAAAGATGTAATACTCACATTCTTGAATTCTGCCTTGATAGCTTATTATGGATGTATGATTATGACGTGCCATTCCCATTGTATTTTACAAGGAAGCAAAACAAACTAATGCATTGTGCAAAACATCAAAATTAATCTAATTTCTAAAAAATCAGGCTAAGGACAAAGTTCATTGTTTTCAGACTTTAAAAGGAACCAGCTTATTTCCTGTTCTACAATACAGGAAGGATACTCCTCTGGCTACAGCATTAAGACCAGGAATAGCAAATCCTGAAAACAAGGACATTTTCTTGTGTCACACTGACATTGAGCATTTAAATACACACATTTCAGGGCTGCGGCATGGCAGTTCTATTCAGAGTTACAATATTGTTACACAAGAATTACAAAGAACAGAGATGGGAGAACGTAAATGTAACACCAGTAAAATGTAAAGTGATGGAAAGTCATTCAAAATGTATTGAGTTTCTCTGGAAACCTGAAAATACCTGCTTTAAATAATGAATTCTGTTTTCCAAGTAATATTGTATGTAAAAAGTTAAGTGAAAAACTATTTTATAATAGGTTGAATGATTTATTTTTCGTTTTCCTCAATTTCGTGTGGCTGCAGGTAAGCCATAACCTCTTCGCACCATATTTCTAACTAATAGATGCAAACTTGTGCTGCCTGAAGTCTTGAAACAACTCAAATGGTGCTGTTGCACAGCTCTTCCCAGGTCGGGTTTGGCAGCATAGTGTATATAGCTAAAAACTCCCAGTAAGTTCAGTGCACGGGTAGAGAAAGTTCACATCTTTCTGCAGAAAATCACGTGGGTTTCTAAGTCAAATTGGTCTAATCTACCCAGAAAAATGCAGGTAAGCGTGTGCAAATTGACATTTATGCGACTGTATGTCCAACTTCAAAAATCCACAAGCTTTATACAAGTGTGAATTAAGAAGAATAATGTATCAGGTCAGGACTTATCCCATTTGTACAGAAAACTTCAAGAAATCCACATTTAAATGGAAATGTATTTTAAGCATACGACATAATGTTATAATGTTAAGTTTCTATCCTGAGGCTACTTCTAAGAATTTCCTACTGCACTAGCACAAAGCACTGAGAAATTCACTAACTGGTGTGGGTGTTGACAGGAAAGCAAAACCACCTGATGCATTCTTGTTTTGGATTCTCTTGCTTACAACTGCAAAAATCAAGAAAGCTCAGAGTTGGTCTTAAAACTAAACAGGTAATCCCTTTAAAAATCTTAAGTAAGTTTTACCCATCAATGACACCAGAGACAATTTGTAAACAGCATGGCAAGACTATTGTATTTCAGATGCAATATTTTTGGTCTTGAGCAGATTAAAACTTGACTTTATTCTGTTCTCTCCTCAAACTATGCTTCCCTTTACACAACTAGGAAGCCACAGAAAGGGTTGAAAAGCATGTCCTGCTTTGGGGAGGAATCTCATCCATGCTATACAGCTGTATTTGGTCCACATTTACACCATACTTAAATTTGGCTTTCTTGGAACACTAGACACACTACAAACGCATCCACCAAAACTTTACCTAGTTACAAGTGAGTTTTAAACACATGCCTCTTCATTTCAGGCTCAAGGTCTTCAAGAGAAATGACCTGCTCCAACATCAGTTATGTCCAGGGTAGAGCTGATAGACACCATCAGACACAGTAAGTAAATCAGAATTAGTGTTTTTTTCAATTCCATCACCTGGAATGCAGTGGATCAACAAGCAAACACTGGTAATATTATAACAGGTGCAGGAATGTTATCACTGATGTGAGTCATTTACCAACATATGACAGGCAAGTCATCTAATAAGAAAAAATGCATTTGTGGTATGTGATATTTCTGATTTCTAAAGTGCTTTTTACTCACTTTCTTTTTTACTGAGCTTTATCATACAACCCACTTTGTAGGTGTATCTGGTTCAGCTATGGCTACCAAAGCATTGCTAGTATGGTGCTTTCAGTTATTAGTAAACAGGAGTGGGAAAGTTAAACAACTTTCAAATTGACCTTCACACTACAGAATGATCCCATTGTTTTGCAGAGTTGCTAACAACAATTTGAAAGACCTCACTAATTCACCAATTTGGACAGTTGGCTAAATTGGAATATTATTTTGTAGGAAGCACATACACCATCTATTCCACGAAACCTACTACAGTCAACAGAAACTTGTTCTACATCTTATCAGACTTTACATATTTAAAATTTGGAAAAAGTATCACTTCAATTTCAAATGTGATGTGCAAAGTCTCTATGCAGGAAAAAATAGCTTGACAGGGTTTTTTTTAAGAAATTAGTTTAACTGTTAAAATTACATATAGAAAGGTAGAGTTTTATCAGAAATTTATTATTTATTAATTAGAGATCTGGCTTTCCTAGATCCAAATATTGACATGACTTTCACACCAAGGCTTTTCATCTTTCATATGAAAAGCATCAAGCTTCTATTTGGCATTCCACTACACCAAGACAGACAATGCTCACTGTTAGGTCGTACGGTTTGACTGGACAGTACAGACACATCATCCCACCAGTTCAGCATTTAGCAATTATTGCATTTTGATTTTTCATTGGCAAGTTTGTGGGAGGAAAAAAAAAAAAAAAAAAAAAATCAGAAAGGCCTCACACTGCACTTTGCCAATACAAGTAAGCTAAATAATTACTCCAGCACCCCTAATACATATTCCCCTAATGTATACTTTAAAAAGAGTCTGCCCGAGTTACATTCAGCTGCTGAAATTTCAACAGCACTAGTAACATGGAAGTGTCAGGACCACTCCACGTGTGCTTCTAAAGAGGAAGACACTTTGCACACTGTGAGCACAGTGGTGCAGATTCATTGAGTGCAATGCAGTTCCTGCAGCTCCCTGGTTGTGCTATCCAGTGTGGCCTGTGTCAGAGGTGGGGAAAGGCGCTGCCTCCCTCTGCCATCCCACTCGCACACAGCCCTATACCATGGAAGCAGCAATACTGTAAAAACCACACCCCAGTGGATGTGTTACTTACGTTTGTGCTGATGTGATTTCTGCCAGTTCCTGAAAATTTGTGCTGCTTGGCCATGGGCATAATAGGTAGTATTCACCCAGGAAATGGGGGAGGGAGCCTAAAATAAATCTATTCTGCAAAAAAATAGTGGTAAGAATGCAGGTAGCTTATCTCTTATTGTCCAACTGGTTTCAACTAATTGTTTAATGTAGATGATGGGAAGCCCTGCTACATAATTTATGAATATATTCTAGCTGTGATTTGTGGCTTCAATTATGATCAGATATTTGGCTTGAGCTTTGCAGAAAGAGTAAAAGCTGACCCATATCCTAAAACATGTATACAGTTACAAAAGAATACACAGTGCGCTATAGCAGATGGAGGAGAAGAACAGTAAGAATGTGCCTGCACATAAGCCTTATGCACTCAGGTGGGAAGCTTTAGCGTTTTTCAGCAAATATATATAACATAGTTATTGTCTCTCATATTGTCTATGTGCCTACCCATCATCTGTTAACCTACACTGGGCATCACAAAGCAAATAAGGGATGATTTTGAAGTTGCCCCATGTGTATCTGGACAAGTCATAAAAACTGTGGGAGGACTGAAAAACACAAGAGAGAAAAGATATAGAACATTCAGTTATTCACTTATTAAATAAATATCAGGAACTTATATATTGCATAGTAAAGAAAGAACAGCCTGTAGCATGACTAGTAGGGAAGCACTGCAGGGGGAATACTAAAGAAAAGATGACTCATAGTTAAAAAGACGGTATAAGATAATCATTGACGATTTTGACTTGACCACAGCAAGGAGGTCAAACAGAAACAAAGTTGGATGAAAACCAGATGTTTGCGTTTGCAAAAAACTCAAAAATTAAGAAGGTTAAGAAAGAGTTTGGTGTCTGATTTATTTAAAATAAATATTAAGCAGTTGAACATGTTATTAAATAAAGTTTCTAAACAGAAAGTAATTGTGAATAAAAATAAAAATAAATTATTTTTAGAAGTTGAAAAGCTGAAAAAAAAACTTCTGCTTCTCCAAAGCAAACAGATCAGAAAAAAGCTAACATTTCTATCTCAATGTAAGACATAAGGACATAAAATACTTTTAGCCCTCACAGCAACAAAGAGTAAAAAGCAGAGATGTTTCAGAGAAAGAAATGGTAACACCTGTATATATGAGCTGCATAGCTACATCTAGTCAAAGAGGATATTTGGCTTACAAGTCTGCGTGTCAGAGCAGGTGGTCATACTACAGTCAGTAATGACCTTTATATTGTCATTGTAGTTACACAGACCGAGCAGAAACAAGTTACAGACAGACATATCTTTATACTGGAGATGAACCTGAAGTGGGTATAAAGGAAGGGAATAAGAATGAAGTCTGTGAAAAGCTGAAAAGGAAATGGGGACCCACAAAAAAAAATCAGCTCAAAGAACAGCCAGAAAGATAAGGAAAATGGGAGTCATGGAAACTAAATCAAAATTTTTCAGTAAGGAAAATGTCATTAAATTATCTTCAAAGAAAAGAATGAACAATGTGAGAACAGAGCACCGCGTTGCACTTTTGGCAAAGAACTGCTTATTTATTTCAGTGAGAAACTCTCTATAGAATAGAATGCACATTGTTTTAAATCTCATGTAATTACATCTAATACAGACTTTGCTTATCATACATATAGAAATCCATATAGCAAGAGATTCCTAGAACAATCAGTAACATACAAAGAAGTAAATCTAATAAGGATGGATGAGATAGGAGGACACACCTTCCAAAAAATCTAAAAATCACCGAGGCATTAGCCAAAGTCTATTTGTTGTAAGGGGGGGAGGGGGGAGATTTTTTTTTTTCATTGTTTGTTGTAGGTTTTTTTTCTTTTCTTTATTACAAGGAACCATTTACAGACAAACCAGTGTGGAATCTGGGAAAGGGAGAATTCAAAAGACACAAGGTACTACAAAACAGAGTTCCCCATGGGGTGGTACTTACTCAAACACTGTGTTTAACAGCTTTTTCTTATCTGGGTAAATCCATTCAGCTTATTGCCCGATAGTTTACCTCTCACTTTTACACTTTTAAAATCAGTTATGTGCATAACACCTACAATCATAGAAGATGATTTCCAAAATAAAGGCCCAGAATTGACAAAGATTTAGATATGTTAATACACTATTAACATCGGTAATACTGTTCCTCATATTTGAAGTGTATGTGCAAAAGAAGGGCTATGTTAACACCACTGGGCAAATCTAGTTGCTAAAAGACCACACAAATATTTTGCACTTCACATTATCTGGCAGGAATCCCACTTCACAACACTGCAACTCTAAGAAATTGTCTTTGAACTGCTTCTGAATAAAAGCCATGCACAGAGAGGTCTGTCAAACTCCAGGTTTGACTCAGGGGAAAGGGAGGGTATTTTTTTTAATCTTCAAACACTGTATGATTTTAAGCTGAACACTTTAACACCAGCTGAAGAGATTCCAAAATTTCCAAGTGTTTTCTTCAGTCAGTAATATGATCATTACATCTCAGATAGCTTCTTTAATACTGACAAAACCAACAAAGCATAATCCCTCCTCACAATAAGAACATCTGGTTATCTGGCTCTCATAAAATCAGTAGAAGCCTTCTGACTTCACTGGAGGTGTAGATTTTTCACCACCTGAAAAAACTGAGTGCCAGAGGCTGGCGCTCCCACTCTTATAGTTTGTTCCAGTATTAGCATAGCAGGGAATCATGCTTCTACGTGTAAGGGAAGGGAGATGATGGTACCAAAAAGTATAGGTTATCTGTTAACCATGCACTTTATTATTTTGAAATGTATTTCTACATAGCAGTAAATTTTATAAAGCTAATGGCCTCTGTTTTCAAACAGTGAATACTGTTCAGGTTCACATACACTATGCCATAAAGGGGCGTAAAAATTAAGAATAACCAAAACAAGCAGATCCTTGATAGCTTCTTGCTGAAGCACTGTGCAGCTTCAAATGCAAGAAAGCTGGCACAAATAGGCACTTAAGCAGGTCGACATCACATTTTGTATGAGACCCTCTGAAAGGTAAGAAACATAGAGCAGTCCAGTCAGGTCTTACTCAGTGTGAATGGCTGAGTAAGTGAAAATAAAGTGTATTGCTAAATAGCTTAGAACAAACAGCTATTATCAAAACTGAGCAACTGATTTCTGTTACAAATCTGTAATTTGTATCCTATGGAAAAGATGTCTCAAAGTAGTACTATATAATCACAAGCACTGGAATGTAAAGAGGCCAAAAATAAATTGATAGTTGTCCTGCAGGAACAATGCTATCTACACTGATTGACAAGCTTTCACCACTGCTTCTTGTCTTGAAAAAAAAACCAGACCTCATACTGTGCGCAGTTCCAGCACTAATAATTCCATATTAACACAGCTAATTACATATCCTGTTAATTTAAAATCAAATTTAAATTTTATCTTTTTATAGAAGGTACTATGAAACACCAAATAGTTGTTGACATTTAACAATTACACAGATGAAAGACACTAAACCATCGAGAAGGGGTTCATTAGACAGCATACGGTTCTTTCAAGCAACAGCACGAAGAAAAATAATGCAACAAGATTTTTTTATGTTCTGTATGTAATCATCTCATTTCTTTCAAAGTTAAAATCCAGTGGATATTAGCTATTTAAGCCCTTAAAACTGCAAGTAAAAATGGGAAAATGTAATGTCCAACATTCCTGCATAGTCCCTTGGAAATTTCCAGGAGTACTAGAAACTCCAGTGCAGGCTGCTAGGCTGGCTGCCATGGAAACAGACAGTGCTGGAAACAGGGCTGTTTCCTTTAAATTAAAAGCTGTTACACAGAAAGCCTCCATTTCTTTCTGCCAGCTTAAAACAGCTTTTATGCAGCCAAGGTCTCTAACATGTTGAGGTTGAAACACAGAGCAATAGATGTTAAGAACAGACAGTTCAGTTGCAATGAAGCGCTGCTGCAGGAGAAGAACTAATCTACGGTGTCCTCGAACTGCAGTAATTTGTAACTACTTATTTGGCATCAGGCCCATAACATTAATACAAGTTATAAGATGAACAGCAGGGTGGCAGCAAAGTAGAAGAGGGTATGTTATCAGATGGTAGGTGGACTAAGTAAGTGATCTAAGCATCAGCTGTGTATTAGAATTCTGGACCAACCTCACAGCACAGGGCGACAGTTACAGAATTGCAGAAACTGGGATCAAGTACTAAACTCTATGACTCTTCCAGTTGTTACCCTCATGCATCCAAACACCATCTGCATCGACTTAAAAGTTCCTACGGCATTTTCTAAACAGCATAATTTACACAAAGTTGATTGTCCAGAGATACATGTTTTGCTTTCTCCTGAGTTGTAATTGTTTCTCCCTCAACTCTATATGGGCTGTTGTACTCTATTTATAATTCATTAAATGCTTTATAGAGACAAAAACAGTTAATCTTTTCAACTAATATTTGTTCTGTGACTAAAACTAAAAATTTAATAAACTGAATGTTTTGTATAGTAAGTAAAAGAGCGAGCAGGTGCTATGCATGGTACAAAGTTCAGGAAGGTTATGGAATACGGTAGCTAGTCTGCACCTGGCATTACTCATTCCACACGTGTCCAAAATCAGAAATTTGGTAACGTACCATTCTTTTCAATTTTATTACGTGTCAAGGAAGGAAGGAAGGAAGGAGAGGGAAAAGCTATGAAAATATTTAGCTATCTGTAATTTGTTAGAAGTGATTCTAAATAAGTTGTATAGGATTTTAAAGATAAAATGCATTTTAAATTGCGTTATGTACCTCCCATCAGCCTGAGGATGGTGATACAGTAGGTTAAATACTCTCAATTTTAAAATAAATGTAGTTCATCACTAAAGAAATCAGACATCATCTAAACATGAGTGAATGTATTATACTGCGTTCAGCCTTCAAAACATTCATGTATGCCAGGGTATAATTTAAAAAAAAGAAAGTATTTTGACTTGTTTTAATAAAATGACACCCTTATTTTTATATACTTTTAACATTTTTTCCCATTATTGTATATGTGATTTTTCTGTAGACTATATCCAAAATAATTAAGAAAAGTGAAACAGCCTCTGATGCATACTCATTTTCAGCAATTATTCAGTCATACTTTCATTTTAGTTTAGAAATGTTCTGGATAACTGTAAAGCATGTGAGTGGAAACCACTGAGGGCTGTTTCAGATAACATCTTCAGAATTCTGGAGGGAAACCCTGCAGGACCTCCAAATCTTTTAAATTATAGTACTGTGATTTAAAGCTTTTGTCTGTAAGCCAGTAATAACGTACACATAACTTTTTCCAGAAGTAACGTCATCATACTGAAAGTAGAAAATGAAAAACTAGATGGAAAAGATAGCTAAATGTAAACTTAACATTTAAACCAAAAATATAAAGCATAACAATATCATCAGTTGAGAAGCTTAAATGACTAGGATATAGGACAATCTGTATTGTGTCCCATTGCTATGGAACATGTTGCTTAGAAACAAGCCAGAACATACACGAGTCTCCAAACAAATTAGCACAATGTCTGCTGGGATGAATATATATACACACACATGTATATTTAAAAAGTAAAAGCTATACTTTTCACAATTCTATTTAAATCTTTAAAATAACAAAAATCACTACCATCTTGAGTGAAAAGTGTGAATAAACCAAATCTTACATTTCAAGTATTCTGTAAAATTGCATACCTTCAGGATAGTAACAATAATTACATTTTCTAAACCTGCAAGTATTCCTTTGCTTAGTATAGTCTTCTGATTAAAAAAAAAAAAAAATGCAATTCCTCAAACACTACTGTCAGCCTAGAAGTATGCTGTAAGTTGACTCATGAAACTTGCGTTCAAATTCTACATCTACTACAGACTTGCTTTGTGATAATTGGGAGCATATTACATTGAATGATGACAAACAATTTCCAGCCAAACCCTCTCGAGCAGGTACTACGCCTCCATTTTCCATGCTTTTCCTAGGCACAGTACAGCCAGCAACCAAAATGCATACCCAAGCAGATCCTCCAAGTCACGAGATTACACATTAATTCCCAACACCAAGGAAGGTGGGTTTACACTAAGATGCTTTATTGCAAACTGGGATGTAAGCAATGGCATTGTGCCAACTCTGCTATGTAGACAACAACATCAGATTTCTGCAGATGCTTGCTCAGTGGATGAGTCAGATTGCTTGCAATGACAGTGAAGTTGCTGCATTAAGAAGGACTTTGCATTAAAAAGGCTGAGGTACATATGTGTTTTATTGCATGCTCTGTGAAAGGAAAGAAGCACGTCCAGCACAGCAAAACACAGTGGTTTCAGAGTGTGGTTTCATAACTTAATATGATCTAAGACAGGATTGCTGATGCAAAGACAATGGTCTTTTCCTCCCTCCAACCCCAGCTGCTTCTGTTGCATCAGGACTGGCAAAGATACAGCCTGTCGGGTCAGTGCTCTCATCTGGCTGAAAACTAACACTATTGAAATAAACAGTCCTCAGTAATACCTGTTCACCGATCCTATTCACTTCAGGGTTGTATAATTACTGATGCCAGCACAAGAAAGAGGCTGGCAGTAAGCAGGGTAGGGCTGGATGAGACTACACCTACTTCTGGCGGCAGCCGCCTTAATCCTAACCATTTATAAAACCTTTAAGAAATCTCATAGTTGCCATAGCAAGTTTTCTTAGAACTCTTGGTTAGCTGCTACATCCTCTAATTGTATACAGATTACATCCAAAATCAAATGAATACATTGTGGCCTTGGTTTATCGAGGTATTTAAGCATGTGTTTATTATAAAGTAATAATAAATATATGGTAATCACATTAAGTGCTACACTGAAGAAGAAAATTTTGTGGAATAAGTGCTTTTAAGATATACAATTATCCCACTGTCATTAAAAGAGATTGTTTATGGTAGATACATAAAGTTAATAATGTTAACAGCCTCACAGGATCACTATGCTGAGTTTATAGTGCTTCCTTTATTAACTAATAAAGGAAGACAAGAATAATACTTTTTCTCCCAGTATTCTTCTGATTATCTGTGTCTCAAGAAACATACTTGACAGGCTGCTACTGATAAGGGGGCAAGAAAAACGCTTCCAAACACCATAGAACAAAACCTAAAAGCTTTTTGGAAAAAAAACAAACCACACAAAAACAACACAAAAAAACCCCAAAACACCAAACAAACAAAAAAAAAAACCCAAAGGAAACCAACAGTAGAATCTTTAAGTGTAACATGCCACCGCAGGAGAGCAGTAGAGGTCAAGTGTATCACCAATACTCAACATGCCAGCAATACCAGGAAATCTGTTCAATATTGCATGCGAATTGTTTATTTATTTGATTGCAAGGGAGGAAGGGAAGAAATCCTTCCTGACTAAATCTGGTAATCTGTTAACCAGACGGCACGAAGGCATTTCCAGCAAGCACCTGAGAAATCCCTGTGCTCCACTCATTCCACCCTGTATCCTGTTTCTCACACTTGCCAGTCTCCAGTTCCTCACAAAATGGTAAAATTAAAAAGCAATACAAATCCAGGAAAGAAATTCTGTTTCAAGAAGGAAAGAAGTTTTCCTTCCTGTTTTTTTTGTTTTTGTTTTTTTTTTTCCTTACAGTAACTGCAGGCAACTGGTAACTTAGAAGCTCAGATTAATATATATAAAAAGTATGGTGCAAACAAACTGGGATCCAGTCTCCTTTTAAATCCCACTTGAGATAGCACCATATTGATTTGTTTCATCAATTTAATACTGTGTCTTCAAGAGTTCTGCACGGTCATACACTCTTCCAAGAGCTCATCAATCTTTATATGAAAACAATTTTAGGTACAAGGCAAGACTTTCTAAATTCACTTCACTCCGTTAGAAACCTTCTAATCTGCAGTCAACTATATTCTTAATTCCTAATATATGCATTGTTGATGATACTAACTCTACTAGTAACTGTGTGCACAATGATGTCCTGATTTCATTTAAGGCTTTTGACTTCAATTTTCTAAATGTTTTGGCCACTTGACATTAGAAGTCAACATCAGAGGAATTTGTGAAAAAGCTGTTTAGTTAGCACTATATGATTCTCAGAACCAAAAAGTATTTTTGTTCCTAGCTCATAGAAAAGGTAATTTTGATAAAATAGATAAAGAACTGTTTTCACAGAACAGACAATATGCAACAATAGCATACAAGTTGTTTACAAGAAAGTATACTAATTAAGAGGATTTCCTCCCGTGCTATAGGATGCTATGTGTACTTTCAAGAGTATTCATTAGCTTAAGCAAAAAAAAAATTAAAAAAAATAATCCTTGTAATCTAACCTTCCAATGCCCTTAATATCAGTTTGCTGAAGACAGTGTTGGGATTTATATATCCATCAAAAGTCTCTTTCTTTATAAAGAAACACTAAGTAAAAAAAAACCTGCACCTAACAATTCTCCTAAGTTACTCAGTGCTGAATTAAGCACACTGTACTATCTCAGGATTTTTAGAATTATCAAACCTGTGCGAAATAGATTATGAAGCAAAGGCTGTAGCACCTTCTGAATTACTTGACCTCGATGTACTTCATCTGGGTTTGCCAATAAAACTACATTTTTAGTTTTTGCAGTTTTAACCATTCACAGATGGTATTCTAAGTATTTTTGAGTCCTAACAAAAGGTTGATGATTCGGGTGGCAAAACCAGTCATATCATCGTTTGAATTAAAAGAAAAAGAGGTGGGGGGGATGGGAGGGAAGAGAGACACCGAATGCCACAAGCTAATTTAGAACATACTGTTCTGTAAAATAGGAAGTGTTTTAATGTTCTTCATAGTGTTATTTAAATAGGATGAAATTAACAACTGCAACTGAATTTTTAAAAATCTACAAAATACCCGAAGTACATAATTTGTAGTGTTATAAACTGAAAAGGTAAAGCTCTGTTTTAGTCTCTCTAGAGGCAAATCAAGCAGATTTGCAATGTTTTCAATTCATTCTATATACTACGAGAAAGAAAATGCTTGTTTTTTCTAAGCTTCAGAAAGAAGAAAGGCTGGAAGAGGAGATCCTGTAGTCATTCATACTCTCAAAAAGAGGTTCACTAAAATAATTATTAGGCCGCCAAACTTAGGAGAGATAAAAGGATAAGCTATATTCACTGGGGAAAAGTGAAAATGGAGAACAGGTACTAAAACAGAGAAAAAGAAGCAAAGATAGTGATTGTGGAAAACAATGATATCTTTTATGCACAGAATAATTTAAACTCTAAAATATTCATGAATTTAGACTGGAAGAGTGTCCCGTAATTGCAGGTTTTTTGCTACTCTGACAGACCATCATTATTGTAACGTACATTCTTTCATCCACTTTCTACATAACTGACACATTCAAAGAAGACTGAGGGTAACGATTACCGTCGTTACTTATTAGCCCACCTACACTACCCACCATGCTAATTTTTTCACGGCTTTCTTGCCTTTATTTCTTGGTAGCTGAGATTAGTTAGGGTTTTTTTCCCCTACAGTATTTCCCACAACAGTATGCTTATACTCCTCTGTCCCTCTTAACTTTCTTGCCTTCTTTCTTTGTTCCTGTTGCCCCACAGCGCTTCAGAGGTAGCAGGAGCAGGTTTAACTGGGCCTGTTTGGAGGTGCAAGGCAAACACCATGAAAAAGAAGCCACCGTTGGCCCTTTCTCTTCAATCAGTCTTTCAATCAATACTTTCCTGCTGTAAAGGAAGCAGAACTGTTATGCTCCCTGCCACAGCTGCATGCATCAACACTCAACTTACTATTATCTATCTTTCAAATCAATAAGAAACCTTTGGTATCAGTACATTATATAAAAATCAGTGTTTTCTCTAGCCCTAACTTAGAGTTAAGTAAAGGGTTTCTTTCAATAAACTGTCAGTTACTGAATTCAATAATGAATATGGGCTATCTTTTTGCTATTTTAAATGTTATTGAGATACAAATTTAAAAACAAACAAACCAACCCACAAAACAAACACAGCATTTAAATTCTGAGAAAGGCGTGATCTCATGTAGAAAGGGGAAAAACAGCAGTCTTGCCACAACACCCAGAAAGATATCTCTGAATCACCAGACAATCCAGAGGTATCTGGAGTAAAAGTCAAGGCAGAGTGCTGTAAAAGGAAGGAAGGAATTTTTTTTACTACATATACAGTTTGTTTCTGATTAAGAAGTTGCGGTTCGAGTCTTGAACTGTATGGAGCTTGGGATGTTAACATACACCAGTTAACAAACCGCTCCGTGTGGGGCTGGCAGCTGGCCTCAAGAGGTCTCTTCCTTTTCCTCCTTAACACTGGCCAGCCAGAAGAACACCTCCAGCTAGAAGGAGTAAGACAACTTCCATGTCTCAGCAGTATTATTGCCACAGCCTAACAAATAGTACTTTTAATGAATCTGGTACAGTACCATTTGTCAGCTTAAAGAACACTCCAAATATTCTCAGCCTATTGCTGATTTACAAACTAATGCTTGTGTGTAATACCAATTTAATGCACAGTCTAAAACCAATCATTTAAAGAGACAATGCAATTTAAAAAGCATATATCTGGAAAGCAGAGTCAAATCTAAAGTATGAGGGGAGAAGGGAATTCTAGAGAAAGACAGCTGAGGAAAGCACTGCTGAAAATGAGGTGGTAATACATGTCTAAAACTAAAGGTTTGTGGGGTTTTAAGTGCCATACTTAATGACATTTATTTCATTAGATGTATTTCAATAGTGACATTTTGAAGCATTTTGTGCAATATTTACGGGACAATTTCGGAGTATTTAATGAATTCAGCACTAAATGCTACTCTGAAAAGTACTTAATCACTCGTTTTTCTTCATACTACAATTTCTATCAAGCTGTTATCATCATTATATTAATAGTCTCTGGCAAACTTTAAACTTGGCTTTTAGAAAGTTTTTTAAGGGGGAAAACATTGCCTAATTTAATGTACCAAAATTCTTCGTGACATACAGCATTACACCACAAACGCTGGTGAAGCGAATCTGCCCAGTACTTCTGTGTTTTCTGTCCCCCAACCAGCAAGTGACTGACCTTCCTTCAGACTTTTCTGGCTGTTCACCTCAAGGCATTCCTTCTCCTTCAGTGGCTTAACATCTCCCGCAGGTAAAATCTCGGAAAAGCCCTGCTGCTGCTTCTTGGAGCTATCGATCATGATGAGAATCCTTTAGAATGGCAACATCCAGCACAGGAAAAAAAAATAAATATTACTTTGTCACCAAGCAGCGCACTGCTGTCCCGAGCACGGCTTCCAGGTCCTTTCTCCTAATAAATGAGCAACTGCGCCTTTGAGCAGGCGAGAGCAGCCATCATCCTTCCCTTGCAGGCTGCCCTGCAGCGGGCTCAGTCTGTGCTGGAGCCGGTAACTCGCTCAGACAGCAGGCACAGAGCATGTGAAGCACAACTCCCAAATCCCACCTCTTCTCCGAGACAACCACTCCCCCTTCTCCTTTAGTTACGCTTGCTTCCTCTGCACATTCGTGTTTCAATATGCAGCCTGATGGTCAATCATCTGACAAAGAATGAGTCAAGCAGTTAAAAATAAATCCAGCAGTTGCTGAAGGAGCAGCATTCGCTGATATCCAAGACAAACTACTGCTGAGGACTCTCTCTTTTTTCCCCTTCCTTCTCCCTTCCCCCCACTACCCTCAGTGCTGCTGCAGGCAACAGAAATATTTTACCTTTGCCTGACTGGCACCTTCATTACTCATTAAGTTTCACCAGTAAACAAAGCTGCACACTGGCATTTGAAAAAGTTATGTTGAGGAACCTTCCCACCTGCCCCAGCCCCAGGTCTTGTTTCAGAGACATTTATCTAGCGGAGGTAAGCAGGGAAAAGGAGTGATTATTTCCATTACTTCCTTGCAGTAGAGATTCTGTTCCTTGTTGTAATTATCTAAAAAACAAGTATTTTATTATTTTCCTTTATGCATTGCAGTTACAGATCTCATTATTCCCAGCGCTCCTTCACAAATCAGATGAACTTCCTCACTGCCTGCAGCCAGAACACTTACTATGCATAAGAAACAAAATTACTGTTGAGAAACTCCACATATTCAGGAAAAAAAATAATAATGCAGACAAACAGAATACAAACACATACCGCTTGAGAAACCTAAACGAAAATCTGGCACAGTCAATAAATAGAACCTATTGTAAGTGGCAACTGGAAGGGGGGGTGGAAGAACAAACAAAAAACTGCAAAGCGACAACCCGATAAACCAATAAACCCAAAAAACCAATAAACACAGCTATGGATATACCAGATTATAACTCTGCATTTTTCTTGTACCAACTGAGAAGTTAACAGTTTGGATGGATTAATTATATTCAAACAGTATAACAATATGTAACAGCAGAAATTGTTTTATGAGAACGGTACAATGCACTTGACACATTTTCCAAAAGATCAGTGCTTTGGTCTGAAGCAATCTCAAAGTGATGCAGAGAGTAGAGTATATTGAAATTTAAACAATCAACATACTAGTAAGGAAGTGGGCAGTTAAAGATTCTAAGAAGTAATTCATTTTCCTTCAAATGTCATAGTTCTGAAGGTAGTTCTATCCATTCCTATCTGCTTATAGTGCTTTATATAAATCAAGCATCCAGCGCTCAAGTGAATGCTGGATCACAGCAATAGAGCTGGGGAACAGCAGTTCAAGCCTTCGTCAATGTTTCTCACCTGTTCAAAAAGATGAGCTTCAGTAGCATGGAGCTCCTGCTATCCACTCCTCTCCTTTTTCAAAGGTACCCACGCCACAGCAGAGTTTACAGAAACGAATATGCTTATGCTTCAGCCACTTGGAGTGAAGTCTAATATTTTGGTTCAAATTCACCTCCCAGTTCAATACAAGCTAATGTACAGATTAGTATTTTAAAACACTTTTAAGAACTCTGATCAAAATCTCAACAGTAATTTGCAAGTAACTTTATGAAGAAAAGCAGGAACCACAGAATTTATGGAGAAAAATAATGATTAAATTATTGTGCAGACCAGGAGAGACGAATGGTCAAAATGATGCTGCGTATTTTCAATGTAGCCTAATATTGTAGTTGCCAATAAATGCTATCCAGTATTGAATAGCTGGGGTGGGGGCAGATATAACAACTGAAGAGGAAGAAAGATACCTTGGAAGAAGAAAATAGGTTTTGTTCGCAATCAGATATACCTTGAATATTAAGAATGCCCGGATATTCTGCCCAGGGAACAGTTTCTCTTAAATCCCTGTGTGAAGAATCACATTTATCCCCCATGTCAGGCACGTCATGAAAAAAGACTCGTATTCCAACATCGTCTTGTTTTCCCAGAAGTTTTGAATATACATTAATCCAAGCTCAACTGATAATTAGGATATACTGGTTGCTTGAGTGATCAACAATATAGTTCTACTATTTTTAGTGATAAACCTTCAAAGAAGAAATCATCACCATGTCTCAACACGTCTATTAGAAAAGTCTAAAATTCCAAGACAGCTTCACAGGCACCTGGGGGCATCTCACAACTGCCGCCTCAGTAGCTGTAGCTGCAGCACTGTAACATGGGAAAAGCGCATGTTTTTATGAGCGACTTTCTCGCATTCCTAACAACGGTACTACGTTAGCACATTCAAGTACTGAATTCATCTGCTAACTAACAATACTCAGTTGTGCAAAGGTGTCTTCCAGTCACAAGCAGGTCCCATGTGAATCAAGGCAAAGTGCCTCCTCATGATCCGCAGAAAACCAATCCACCTGCCATTTAAGAGCTCCCTTTTCCCTACTAAAGAAAATAAATTTGTAACTTTCCTCCAACCATTCATGTATGTTCCTACTTTTGACTGCTAAAGCACCATACCTACTTCTGAGATTTACCTATGCACTTTCAAATCGGATTAAAATTTTTAAAGATTTTGCAAAATGGCAGAAGCCCTGTCATCAGCCACCAACACCATGTTGATACTTTAAACATACTTCCCATGTTTCTCGAAGGTCATTGTTTTGACAGATAAAAACTGCTTTGTACAGCAGTAACTTTCACTGTTGGTTTTCAAGGATGCTAATTCCACATTTGTCTTAAAAGAACTGGTGAAGGACTTCAACGGTGGGACCTTAATACTTTCCCATTCAAATTACCCATTTGGTCCTGTAACAAAAAAATCCTTTAGAACAGTTATTAGTGAAACAATAGCAACTTGTTTGTTCTTTGACTACTTTTTAAAGCCTTTTCTTCTTTTTAGCAGTTATACAATAAATAGAACACAACCCATGAAACAGAAAAGATATCCAAAAGAAGCTTGGGGTCTTTCAACTCCACTCAGTTTGAAATGCTTTGGTGTTCAGTTTCTAAAAGGCAGCGGGAATTTGGATTGTCATTTGAAATTGATGGCATTATTAAAAATCAGGCCAAAAGACTTTTCCAAATTGCTAAATTTTCATCCCGTCTTTCTGCTGCTGTGTACTTAAATAGAGGTTTCATAATAAAGGAAAGAGAACTACTCATTTCTGAAGTAAATATTGGATGTATAACCTCTGTGCTTTGAACACGTACCTGTTCCCAAAGAAATAGCTAAATGACATTGAAGATCATACAGAAACCTGTTAATGAGTTGTTGAGTTGTGTATGTTGTATACAAGTGGTGAAATGAAGAAAAAACGGCTTCAGAATGGAACATCCCTGTCAGTTCCATAAACCAAAATCCAGTAACGTCTCATCTCATAGCAACGTGTTGCACTAGTTTTTCATAAACATTTGTTTGCTTTTAATCTAAGATAATCAATGTTTTTTCTTTCCATCCTCCCTCAACACAGACCTTCAAGCATTCTGCCAACCCTCAACCTACAGAAAAAGCATTATTTAAAAAGAGGAAGCGCCTGATAGGTATTTGCCAAAATCACAATGTACAGGAGGAAACGGCAGCACCATTGTACCCTCCACAGTGCCTGCTTGTCTGCCACTCAGAGTAGACCCATTATCTGTTTCAGTATCAGTGATCTGGTGAGTGAGATCACTAACTGTGAGCAACTTTACAACCTCATTAAACATGAAGTCACTAAGCAGCAATTGCTTTAACAGTACATTCCAATTCTTCACATCATAGGGAGCTCAGTCCTTTGCAATCCCACAAAACAAAAACCCTACAGATGAATTTAAATTCTAGGCAAAAAAAAGGAAAGTCTCAGGTATTTAATCTGTTTCACTACCACAACATTTTGAAGTGGGGGGGGAAAGCTTAATTACTCAAAGACTTGTTTCATCTTGGCTTTATGCACACCTTGATGAATTTCTTGGTCCTCTATTATCGTGTTAGGATAATCTGGTTCATCATTGTGTAGTAATTTCTTCGCATAGGAAAACAGTGCTTGACTACACAGACTAAAACATTCATTTAAATAATCCATTTTATAATTTATTCTATTACTTCTTTAAACAGTAAGAATGTTACCTCAAACTGTTAACTTCAGGGTTTTTGCTCTGCAGTTTTTTGTTTGTTCCTCAACCCCCCTTCTACTTGCCACTTACAATAGATTCCTATTCTGCCTTCTTGTTTTGTTCAAAAAACCTATACCAGTACATAAGTTCTTTGCTTTGAACACTTAAGACATTTGTCAAACAAATCAGGAGTAAATCTCATACAGTCAGTCTTACGCTTGTATTTAAAATACAAACCCCAAAACATTCAAGTCCCTCATCTTCACATCCTTTTGCTAGTAAAACATCAAGTAGATCTTTCTTTGTTTTTCAAAAAGTCCATTGAAAAAATTTGAGTAATTTTTGAAATAGCATTGTGTACTATGCTGTGACTAAGGAATTACCTCAGAAGGACTGGACACTTGGGCCTATATTCTCCACCACTGTGGTAACAAAGACCCAAACAATCCAAATTATGGTCACCACCTCCCTCGGTTACTCTTCCCAGAAGAATCCCAAACACTTACAGTGATACCGAATTTATAAGTCTGCGTGTTCTATTTCTCCCACTAAAACCTCCACAAATTCCTTTTAAGGGAGGACATACGTTGGCAATGTTCACTGTTTAAATGAAAATTCCCTACCATTGAGCCTTGCCTGTAGACATCTAAACAAATATTTTAAAATTGTATATATAAAAAAAATATCTTTTTTATCTATATTATATATGTTTAACTGCATATATATAAAAAAAATATATTTTTTAAAGGACAGTATTTGGTCATCCGCCACGCTACCTATGATTTGCAAAAGGCTGATGTAAATACTGCACATCAATTACCAGTTCTGTTTGCACTACACTACCTTCTTTTAGTGGCTGTATCACAAGCTAACATTTCAATGACAACATACGCAGCTAGAATTTAGTTCTAGCAATTTAAAACAATTATACAGTGGAATTTAAAATTAACTCAACATTCTTTTCTAGCTATGCATTTAGTTATCCGCAAGGAATTTCACGGGAAAAAAAGCTAGAATAAGACAGTTTGATCAAGAGATCTCTTTAAAGGAAAACATACTTTCCGTATCTCCTATAATCACTCAAATGCCAAGCCCTCTAACCGGATCTTTTCACATATACTAGATGCCTTAAATTGAGTCAGTCACAGGTCATGTCTCCCATGTTAATCTCTTCACAATAAGCAGATAATTAAAAAAAAAATAAAAACCTATAAATCAAACTAAAATGACGGAATGTTTGTTTAGAAGTTTACCAAATGGAATGACCCTGCTGGAATTCTTTCATGTAGCCTGTGAAAATGTCAGAATATATTCCATTTAAGAGGTCACAGTCCCTAGAGAGCTCTGAGTTTTGGCCTGCATGTCTTTTCACATGCTTTAATATTTGAAAATTGTTCCTTGTAGACACTGACTGATGCCCTGGGAATGCTAGGATTGTGGGAACTGGCAGTACCAATGACAAAGACAGACTTACTGGGAAATCAGTACCTACTCCGTTTGCTCTCGTCTCATAACAGATAACACAACATCCATATATTTACAGGAAGATCAAAAGAATCCACACATTGAAAGACATTGTTTTTTCTACTGGCACTGTTTGTTAAAGAAAACAAAACCAAACTCCCCCCCAAAAACCCAAACCACAGAGACAAATATATATTAATTACAATAAGCTGTGTTTTCTTACAAACAATTATTTAGTAGAATATTTGCACTGAATGTTCCATGGACTATTAAAACCTTAAAGGAAAGACAAATCACAGAGTTGCTGAGGTTGGAAGCAGCCTCTTGAGATCACCTAGCCCAACCCCCTGCTCAAGCAGGGTCAGCTGGAACAGGCTGCCCAGGACTGTGCCCAGTCAGATTTTTAGTATCTCCATGGATGGAGATTCCACAACTCTCTGGGAAAAGATTCTTCTACACATACACACACACACACTATATATACACTATACTATATAGGTACACACACACACTTCTATTGTAAACTTATATAAATTGTATACATCTATACCTACATAGGTCATTTAGAATATACTTACTCTGGGGCTTTGTTTTTTGTATGCTCTTTTCCAGATCTCTTGGCTTTCAGTTTAGTGACTATGAAACTGGTGAATTTACGTTGCCATTTTCAATTATTTTCTGTGCCAATCTATTACTTTAATTGGAACTCTATTTTCCATTTGTTGTTCTCTAGTCTTCCCACTAGCCATCTTTTCTCCACTTTATCTCTCTCAACTCTCTCAAGAAAATAACTTCTAAGCACAGTAACCTACCTATGTGCCATTTGGAGAGGAAAAAATATGCCTAATGGCAAATCTCAAGAGAGTGGAAAAAACCCTGTCATACACCGATACAAGCAGGACATCCGAAATTTCACCTGATTCCCTAGTATCAAGTTTGTAGCTTCAAATCTATTAACTGCACAGAGGATTAAGAATTTGTTCAGAAGCCATAAAGCTATGCCAAGAATGCATGTTACCAGTGCTACATAATGAGGGAGTGGAAGATAAGAGATAACAGGCAAACTAATATACCCACGACTCTTTTAGATGCCAGAAAAATTTCCTTGGTTCATCAAATTTATTTAAATAATATCATTAGGTTAAGTGTGATGTAGATTTCATTCAGTTATTTTTGGAATCGTCTGTCTCCCAGCTGGCTTGACTGGTCCCTTAGGAGGACTCAATATACACCATTTGGAGTTTTTTCATTTTGGTTTGGTTTTTTTTGGATTTGTGGAGGTTTTGTTTTGGTTTCAGGGGCTTGTGCATGTTGCATCTTCACCTTCATTCACTACATTTTCCCACAAGCTCTAATGGCCCCATCAGAAGCTGTCATTCTCATCTGACCTTTGGTGCCTTGAGGTCTTTCCTCCTAAATATCATTGTTCTTATGCAGCCAGAAGCACTCATTTCTTTGGGCTAATTTCTTCTAATAACGATGTTACCAGTCTTGCTTTTACTTTAAGATGTTCACTGTCCCAAGGCTTTTTTCCTGACAAAACATCCAAGACTTAGCTCTCTTCTTAATTAGCTCAACTCTGCTGTAGAATATTAGCTGCTAGCCGTCAAAGAGTGAGATCTAGCAGATAGCAACAGTAGACACATCAAAGCCTTTTCTACCCTCCTCCAGTACAAGACACACAAGCCCAAACAGAACCGGAACACAATCCCGTATCTAGTCTGGTTCTCAGATTAAAGCAGCAGACACCCATTAGCTTCCACTAGCTGGAACAAAACTGTTTCTTCCACACAATGCAGAGGATAGAGAACAAGCACACTCACAATCCAAAATGATTTATAGCTGAGACAGAGCTGAAGGCAGCCTACAGAGTGGCAAAGGGCAGTCAGCGGCCCATACAGGAGCCAACCAATTCTCTACCCATTTTACAAGAATATAACCAGGCTCTAACCTGTGGATGACAACTGCACGAGAGTAACTTGCATGTCTCTCTTTTTCAGAAACTAGTAGCCACTGGAGCTTGTGGCACAGTGGGATAGTCAAGGAAGCCACTGCAAAGGCAAGAGAGAGTGCTGTAAAACATAGAGGCTAGGACCTTTTCATTTTACAGGAACCTTCAAACAAGTATGATTGCATGGCTCCTGACACCCAAACCTTCTCACCTACCTCTCACAGCCAAAGTGGCATACTCACCAATTCTGGGAAAGTACTAATTCAGCATGCAAAAAACTTTCCTCATGCAGTGCTTTCTTTTTTTGATGGTATCTGCATGTGCAATCCCTTCCCACCCTTTGGCTCTGAAGCAGCAGGTTAGAAGGCTGCAAACGGCATCATTCCCATCCACCCTCCTGCTGTCAGCAGCAGACAGCCTATCCTTCCCTCCCTTCCCGCCTCCTGGCTCTCAGACAGAAGCTTGTGAAACTGTGGTACAGCGCGTGGGTATTGTATTGTTCTGACTAGTACTTCAGCTGTGCCATGCTGCCGGCCACTCTGTCATTCTTCCTCCACTGCAGTCCAGCTAAACAACACCTAGTTATCAATTTTGTCCCTCCTGCCCCTAAAGAAGAACCTCATCTGTGTCGCTTTTCTCCTCCCCCAAGCACTGTCCTTCCTAAGGACACAGCAGCTTGACTAATAAAGCAAATACAGTGTACACCACCTAGCATCCTTCAGCTGGGGATGCAAACCAAGTGCTTCTTAAGGCCATGGCATTCTGGTTCCCAACCTACATTTACACAACTGCTCACATGACAGACATGGTCTATACACCAGTGTTTGCCATTAGACTGCCAGAAGCACAGGCAGGTCTTTGGTGGCCACTCAGCAGGTGACAAGTAGAAAAAGCAGAACCAATTAAAACGTAATGTTTGCTGCTTTTTGGCAAGTGGAGCAAGAGTTGACCTCCAGAGAACAGGCACAAGAATATGCTGCAATAAACAGGGCACAAGTTTACATGATTGATGCATTGTATCTATTGCTTAATTATCCAGAAAGATGCCAACTAACAAGAAACTGAAGTTAATTTCATTAGTAATCCAGTATTGCCCACAGCCATTAACTTGAAAGCGGTTCAAAAGTAAAAAGGAAATGTTAAAATTGTGACCATCCGGAAGACCAACATACAACATCCTGGAAAGATGATTCTTTGTTACTACATGCAAATATATGTACAAGGTTACCTTCTATAAACAGTTCATTGTTCTAACCACAAATAATTACAGTTTTTGCTTTTGACATGATTCAGTTGAATTTCAGCCTTGCCATAAAACCTTTATCTATCAAATCAGCTTGAAAACTCCCATTATTTGCCCTGCTATTAAAACATGAAACATTAATTGGTTAATATTTGTGTTTCACAGACTTTTTATGATGGAAGACAACTGTCCATAAAATGACATTTGAGAGGAAATCATCCATTTGTCTTTAATCAGGAAGTATACACCTGCATGTAGTAAATGCCTGGAGAAGCTGAAGATGCTATTGTCCTCCACTGTTTGTTACTGATCCTCTACTGTAAGTTACAACCTCTTCAACAGAGTTGGCAGACCATATAAGTGTTCCTTTGTCAGCTCAAGGGACAACAGTTCCAGTGGAGCTTAATCTAAACGATGAGATTTTTGCACTAAAAAGTACTGAGCTATGCTCACCTGAACTCTTATGCTAGCTTTGTTGTATGACTGTGATCTGTGGGGGGAAACTGGACCACAGAAAAGGAGAAAAATGTAAAAAAAAGGACAAAGCAGTAAGATCTCAAACGACTTTAGCTCACCAGGCATGCGCGTGCAATTTAATTGTACTTTTGTTACCCTGCTGTGATTACCTCCATGTAAAAAAAGCCAAACCAAAGCATAAGCCTCCCACACTTCCACTGTCATTGGAAAAGCTTGAAACACAGTTTCTGTACTAACTTGTGCAAGCCAGCATAACAACACTATACAGAACAGTACTGGAATAATTCAGCCTTCTACTGGATTACTGCCAAAAGACTCCTTCAAGTAAACAAAAGGTTTAAAGGATCACTACCAAAGCTCACGGTAAGCACAATGCTTACCGCATAAATATGCTTTCTGCATAAAAATATTCAACAAAAAAAACCCTTAAACATTTCAGATTTTTTTTGTATTTCTTTGTACTAAAATCTCTTATGCTTATGGACTTTATAAAATAGTGACGTTAAAATACTCCTGACGAAATCCAGTTTTGGTAAAAAGTAAAAATAAAGACAAAGTATTAAAGCTACTTGTAACATGAATCCATCTAGTTCAAATTTTACTTCTACAAGTTTTCTTCTGACTTTTATCATTTCTACAAAAAAAAAAAATAAATCATTTTTAACTAAATTAACCAAGATTACTAACCCTGAAATTATGGGTGAACAGTAGTTTGTGTGCTCTAGAGAATGACAGTGCCCAAACCTCTTTTTGTCATTTTAAGAAAGCAATTTGAACACAAATGTCCGTTTCTTCCAAGAACAAAAGCAGCCAGCCAGAATGAAGTCAGATATAGTCGGATCTTTTGCATAAAGACAGGAAAAGAACTAGGATTCTCCTCTTAAGTTAATTTAGGAATTATTTAAATACTACTAAACCAGCACTCTCTCAGTGGCAGGATGCCTAAACATTAGAAAGATCCATAAAACTGAAAAAGATAGGAAATTGCACCAGTGTCCACCAATCACTTCTTTATCACATCTATCAGACTGCATTCCTCCAAAAATTCCTCCAGTTACATGATTTCTCAATCTGCCTTGCAGATGATTGAGCCTTTTCGTTTTCAAAAGGAATAGGGTTCTGCTAATTATGGCCTTGAAAACAATGCCTAGTCTTTTGGCCAAGCCCAGCCAGATGACTTAGTCTTGTCACAAAAGACACAGATGAAGTGAGGCCATGGCCATTATGTGAACCTCCTACAATCTCTTCCTCAGAGAACGCATTAAAATCTTCGTTGGAGGCCTGATACTTACTATGGACAAATGTTCTTAAGTATCCTAAGGCATAAGAAGAATTATGATACATAATGAAGAGAAGAGTAACAGGGCAACGGTTCTTAAGTCAGCTGGCACAGAGGAGTGAAAGGCAGCTTCTCAAATTATTCATTTCCCCATCACCACTTTATTTATGAAAATCTCCTCTGTTATTTCAACAAGCCAGAGCCCGTAAGCATTAAAATCTCTTGCCACTGCCTTTTCTTTGGAAAATAAACAAGGAGGTTATACACGAAGACAATACAAAACCTACCTATAAATTATTTCACTAATTCATGAAAGCACAAAAATACTTTCAAGTTATGGGAAGAATGGCTAAGAAAAGAACCAACTGTCCAATACAGAAGAACTAAAATCAAAAGACTAAATAGCAAACATGAGTAAGTTTAACGCCTGAAGCTGCATACCTTGTTTTACTCTTTGTTTGACAATTTATCTTTATTAGTAAAAGCAGGAAGATAACAAAATAATGAAATTACTTGAAGGGGATAAATATGTATTTAACACAGTCACAGCAAGGTTTGTCAAAAGAGAAATTTACAAGCTTGCCATCCCTTATAAAGTGGGGATTTTCATCCTTAGTAAAGGGATTTTAATAAGGGATCCCCTTATAAAAGGGATTTTTCCTTTTAGTTCATTCTTGTGGTAGTAGCCTTCAAAAATGAAAAGTTTAACTTGTTTACACTCAAAGATTCCTGTGTCATCCGTTTTGGTTTTACAGGCAATTAAAAAGAAAACAAACAAATTTTCCAGAGGTATAGTATATTCACATAGGATGCAAAAAACCCCACTATGTTCTCTTTTTGATGAAGTTTATGAGTAAAGTGTTGGCATTTTTAGCCTCATTATGAAATAGCTTTCTTTAAATACGTATTTCTCTTGCTTCCTTGATAAAAAGGTGAAGTGTTGCAAGCTGTCTTGAAACAAGCTTCTGGTATAGACAGACCTATTATCAATTTAACATCAAATAGTAGCCAACAAAAACTATGTCTCTGAAGTTACAACTTTTTTTCTGCCTTACAAAAAATAATACTTAAGGATGCTGAGCCAAGATATTAATAAATTAGCTATAGGTTCCTTAGTTGAAAATACTTTGAATACACTATTATCAGTTAACATAGTATTCTGTATTTCAGGATCTTTATACACACTAAAAAGCAAGGAAGCAATTGTAAAAGACAAGCTCAAGTATTCAAAGAGGTTGTCACTCCCCATTTATATAAGCTAAGCCCAAGTCTCTCCCCTACCATATTTTCCCTTTATTACATTTTTCTTTCCTGGAGCACTGAGGGTAGTACTGAGGGTACGTACACAAAGCACCAGAGACTTAGTCCCTCATTATGCAAACAGGAGCATCTTGGTTATAGACAATATTCCATGTCTTTCAGAAACACAGAACACTATGATTTGGACCTCTCCCCAGGTAGTTCATATGCATACAGTCTAGTAATAAATCTCTCCTTTTTTTTCTGTTTTAACGCTGGGATATTTAGGTAGTTTTCTTATTATTTAATAATGCTTATACTGTTACAACTGAATTAATAGCTAAGCTGATTTTTAAAAAATGCTTCAAAACCCAAATACTTCATTTACATACTTTCAGTGTTCCCACTATTTACTACCAATACTGGAAAACAAATCTTCATTATAAGACCTTAGTGTGAGAAAACAAACAAACACAAAAAAAAAAAAAAAAAGGAAAAGAAAAGAAAAAGAAAGGCTCCTGCCTTTTCCCCAATAAAAACGAGCCTACATTTGGATTCAGACCTAATTCTTCCTGATGCTTACTGTAACAGTGGAAACACTTTTTTCCTAAGTTGCCATGCCAACATCAACAACGAGGAAAGATACTGGAAAGATTCCCAAAATGTAAATCTTATTTTTCTTTCGTTGTTCAGCCTTAAACTATGTGGTGAATTAAACTTTCTGGGATACAATGTGAAACTTCAATTCTGTATTATATTGCAGGTAAAAAAATTGTTCTTGATAATGATCCCAACTCTCAAAAATATTTAATTAATGCTTCTATTATGCACTAGCTGTGGTTTTAAAACTATTAAAAAATATAAACAAGTCCATTCTATATGCCTCAACAAAGTATTCCAGTTGGGGTTTTAAAGTCAGCCTTCCAAGCTGCCATGACAGGTGAAACTGGTCAGGACAGACTTCGTACCAAACACTGCAGCACCTGAACTCTACATAACGTGGTTTGGGAACAGCAAGTGCAGAGACTCAATTAACGTTACTTAAAGAAAACAAAGAAACATCATTATTCCCATAGAAAACATTGCTTAAATGTAGAGAAAAAGGAGAACAGTCACTTTTGCACTCACCATTCTTCCGTTCGTTGAGCGGAGGCAAGTACTGATGGGGCTGCAACGAGAGTTCCTTGAACTCGTGTGCAACTGCTTCGCTGTGAGGACTAGGAGCGAGCCGTGTTAGCGATCCAGAGTCATCCTCAGCATCTGCTGTCCCCAAGTGATCCATTGTGTTAAATTGTCTGGAGATAGGGAGAGCAAGCAGTCTCTTAATCACCCTATAGTTGATGAAAATAACAAGAGAAAAAAATAATCATGTAGACACATTACTTTCTTGGTTTTGGTCAGTTCCTTTGCACACAATATTCAACTTCACAATTATATATACATTATTGAATAATTTTCCGCAAGTATTACGGGTTTTCAAAAATATAGTTAAGCAATGTATTTACAAGCAATTTGACAGTCATTTGGTTCTGAGAAGCAGGACAGTTTCTCTGCTCACTTTGACAGAAAAATTACACAAGTGTGAACTCTCAATATGGACATCTGGAAGCTCCTGCGCCTTACCTACTAGCAAGTGACCCAGCCTGTTTATCAGCAAACCATTTTTTGTTTCTTCTTTCGGTAGCTTATATTAGAGAATGCTGGATTAATATATGATAACATACAAACGGCTTTTAATATTTTGAAGCACTGCACAACTTTCCTTTGGATCAAAAATCAACTTTGGTATTAATACAGGACTTCATACCACCAAAGAACTGTTAGTTAACAGAACTAGTTAATCTTTAAGCTCTCCAGGAAGGAAGGCTTTTTGCCATCAATTTTTTCAAATTGACTTTATTGCATACTAGCGATTTACTGTAAAATATGCTACAGAGTGGAATAAAAGTCACAATTTATTATTTCTTTCCTTTCTATCATTAACGTGGTACTTAATCTACAGTGAGGAGAGACCTAAGTATGAATTACTGGCATAGGCTTTTTATAGCTCACAGAACTCTATCAAGTCATTACAATTTCAATAAATCAACGTGAACTTCAATGAAGCCTATCCCTGGATTCCTGGAAACTCGAACAATATGAAATATTAACAATTCACGAAGATCCATAAAACAAAAGAAATGTCTTATTATTGTTAAATTGTTTATTTTTAGTTATTTTTCTTACAAAACATTACTGCTGCACATACTCAGCCTTAAGCTTTGAACTTCAGGTATGCTGAATATAAATACAGCATGTGTTGGGGTGTGTATATAAAGGTTATCAAAATGCAACATGTGTTTCAATGTCCATACCCAAAAACATTTCAAATGTTACTTGGTATTTTAAAAAACATCAAGATGACAATAAATTATCATGACCACCAAAGAATGGCCTACGCTACTAAAAGGGGTAAAGAATCATGTTGCTGAAAGTGCCAATTTAAAAATAAGAAATATAAGCAAGTACTGCTTGATATATAACTCAGTAGAACAATTACGATGGTTAAGTGCATATTTTTCATTATTTTCCATAGTTACCAATTGGTGCTTTCACATTAAATGAAGACACATTAACTTACTGTTATGCAAGATTTTTTTCTTTGTTCTTTTAGAAGCATAATTTACCCAGCTCTCATTCGATTTCCTGACATTACACTCCTCAAACTCCCACTCACCCATACAAATTAAGTACATTATTAACCAAGCAAGTCTCTTCAGAGCAGAATTTAAGTGAAAATTTAGCTTCTTATCTGCTCGTATTCCTAGCATTTTATCCACAATTTATTAGCTATGAGCTATGCCTTGGAGTCACTTTTCAAAAAGATTAAGCCACATTAGCTGTATTCGTGCCATTAGATCCACATGGAATTAATAGAAACACCTCCTTGTACGGAAGGTTTAACATTTATTATGCTGCATGTTAGCTTTGACTAAGTCTTGTCGCAATGACAGATAACTAAATATCTCGCTTTAAATTAAACCAGTTTAACTTTCGTCACTTCTACAACACACTGCCAAATTAGTTACATGTCCATTTCTTAATTTTTGTTTCAGGAATGGACATAAATTAGGTTTTATTTTCCAGATTCAACTGAGAATCTCATGCAAGAATTATATACAACATATTAAATGACATCGATGGCAGCACTGCCGTGCAACTCAAAACAAGTTGCCTTCTCACCCAAAATCTGCTTAACCTGAGGTTTGAACCTGACTAAATCAGGTTAGAAGGGACCTTCTGGAGGTCTTCTAGTCCCCCAGTACCGACTAGGGCTACCAGCTGTTCAGGAACTTGTCTTCTCAGGTTGTGAAAATCTCCAAAGCTGGTGATTCCACCACCTCTGGGTAACCTCATTGTGAACGCCTTGTCGTCGTTCCCCACCCCCCTGTTACCGCCCACCCCCCCCAGCACAATTTCTTCTACTGCAGCCTGTGACTGTTAGATTGGATATTAGGAAAAAAAATTTCACTGAAAGCATTATTAAACATTGGAATACGCTGCCCAGGGAGGTGGTGCATTCGCCATCCTTGGAGGTGTTTTAAAAAAAAAAAAAAAAAAGAAAAAAAAGGTAGACATGGTACTTGGGGACATGGTTTAGAAGTGTTTTTTTCAGGTTAGGTTAACGGTTGGACCTGATGATCTTAAAGGTCCCTTCCAACCTCAACAATTCTATGATTCTGTGTTGGCTCTTGCTGTTTTGCTCCAACACAGATGATATTGCCGATTGCAACTCTCAGATCCCGTTTTTTACAATGGTTTCATACAGTACACAAACTTAGTCACCAGGAAATACATAAAACCAAAGTTCTCCAATGCAGAACTCGAACTGTAATTTGAAAGTCTCCAATTCACAGTAAAGTCTTAGATGCTGCAAATTCCGTCTTAAATATTTTTGCATATACAATTTCAACCATTAAAAATAAAGATGTTCACAAAAGAAAAATAATGCAGCAAGCCTTTAGATCCACTGTTTATCAGTTTGCCATCCTTTATGATTACAGAATTTCACAGGAACAGGCCTGTAGGAAGCAAAACCGAAACAAGTTGTAGCATGCACATTGAAATACCACAGCTGAGGCCTTTTTTTGTTTCCTCAAGCAGTTGTCTATACTGATTGACAGAGCAGGATAAGGTCACTACTCACTGTTAAACGCAGAAGGCCCTCTTTCAGTTTTCTGCTGCAAAGGTGCTGCCAGCCCTTCTACCTATAGGCTGTTAAAAATCCAGGTATTTCCCCAAACGATCCTGTAAGCCTAGAACCTGTTGCTATGTTGCTACACCATCTTTGAATGAAGACACTCAAGAATTCTCAGAAAGTCTAAATTCCTCAAATTCCTCTGTCATATCTCAAATCACATTTTGCTCTCATTTCTTTTCATTTTTACTGATGAACTGCTACCACATCAGACTACAGAAATATTTTGAGCTTAGAACACTGAATTCTCTTGACCTCCCCCCAAAAAAGGAAACACACACCTCCACCCAACATTTATAAGCCTTTTTTGTAGGGGGAAAAAAAGTCTGTGACATACATCATCAAGATCTGGCTCAGATACACTATGATGAACATCAGCTCCTTACTGAATCGGTGAACAGAACATATAAACAATACTATAAAGATGACAAATTGAGGACTTGCAATAATAAAATATAAACAATTAATTTAATTCTTCTCTCTTGTTCCATTAGAATCTAAAGCAGAATTCAGCTGTTCAGCTTTCTAAAAAGAACTTCTAAACTTAGCATCCATGAAATTACTAGTTTGCATTAGGCATAAGGTTTTCCTTACTGATTGAAAAAGTAATTTTGGAACTTAAGTAATTTTGATAAATAAGCTTTCCAAACCAATAAAAAGAAATAGACAAGAAGAAAAAAAAAGACATCTCTATGTAAACAACATCTTTTTACACTGTTGTATATATGAGATAATAAACCACTACTATTTTTTTTTTTTGCACACTTACTTTAACTGCTAGAGAAGATGCACACAATTGCGGGAGGTTACACAACCAGCAGCATTTACTTCACATGAAACTAGACTTAAGAAATGCAGAACATCTCTCATCTATCGTCAGTTTTCAAAAGCTGTATTTCATTCTGACATTTCCAATATAACTGATTGTTTGGACATCAGCAATTCGAACACAAAAAACAGTAGGAGAAAACATTAGTTCAGCTTGACTCAAATCAACCCCTGTACAATAAATACTTTCTCCAGCCATTATGTACAAAAGTGAGAAACTTACCTGATTTAGAATTTAATGTATTGTGATACTATCATATTTTATATTAAAAATAACATTTGCCTCTCCTTTCTCATTTATTAGAAGCCTCCTCAGTCTTGAAGAATTATTTCATGTTTGCCATCTGCACTTGCAGATGGTAACTATTATCTATGTAACCCCTGACTTTAAGCAGACCTATACACAAAAGTCTATTAATAAACAGAGCTGAAACTCAACCATAAAAACAAGTAAAGGAAAAGTACAATTTAAAAAAAATCCAAACTATTAAAGTCTCAATATTCTACTCTGCATAATCCAAGAAAGCACCATTTTATACAAGGCTAATCTGACAGAAATCAGTTGTCACGTCAGGGGTTTCCACTCACTTCCTTTAAACTAACACATCTAAAGGTTCATTAAGTTGTATGAACCATTGTTCTATTTGGTATGAAAAGCATAAATATAAACTTATAGAAATGTTGGAAAATATAATACCATATTATTTGTAGAAACAAAAATAAAACTACTCCACTCTTCCAGTAGTCCCAGAGGATTGCAGGTTTGGGCTTTTGGGTTGGTTTGGGTGGGGTTTTTTTTGTTTGGTTTGGTCAGGGTTTTTTTGTTTGTTTTGGTTTTTTCCCCCACAGAGTTCAGCAAAATGTTTAAGAGTAGTAAAGTAAAAACCAGAATAAAATTCTTTTCCTACTTAACCTTCAGAATAGATTAGCAAAATGGAATGTGCAGCAGCACTGCAAGCAAGGCTTTGGTTCACGTTTATCCAAAGCAGAGCTCCCGTACAGCGTATGAGCATTATGTAAGTGTTCTCACAGATTGTAGGTGGATGCTATCTTTCTTAACTGCTGAAGACAAACGCTTCTTTTATTTTTAAACATTTTCTCTTCAAAAGACAAAGTATATTTCCTTAGAAAAAAAAAAATCTTAGCAGGGAGGAAAATACTGACTTCCCTGCCACTTGAGACACTAGAACTGGGATTTTATCCTGCACAAATTGTGAAATCTGGATGACACTTAAATAGTAAATCAGCTTTTATTTTAGAGATCTGCTGGAAAAAAAACAGTTCAAGAATGACAGTGCATTCAAACCCCAGCCAAGTCAAATGGCTAACCTTAACACTGCTCACTCATTTACACCTGCAAGGAACTTTGGTGACTACACACACTGCTGTATCAAATTATTGCTAATATCTAATCTGGTCTGACTATTAATACCAGGCTTCAGAATAGCGTTTACTGCAGAATCGTGGTGTGAACATCAGCAGTCAAATCACCCAGGTTTAAGTTTCTCCATTTATAAAACTCAGTAAAATTTTAAATGATATAGCTAGCAGTTTGTATACACCAGAATCTTTAGCGAGCAGAATATGAGAATTGCAAAATGTTGGGTTTGGATTTGGGTTGGGTTTTTTTCTTCAACGTGTCAGGAAACACTAAAAAAGACACTTAAAAAGCTTAAGACCACATCCAGCAGTTGCCAATGAAAGTTATTTGCATTAAGCTCTTGGATGTCCCTGCCAGTGCCTAGAAAGACTTGAAAACCTGTACAGCGGGGACAATGATCTCTAACACTAGAGCAGTAATAAGTATTTAGGGGACCATTACAGTTTCAGATATTACTTCAGTTTGAACAGTGAGCATTAGTGATTTGTATCTGAGATAACATGCACAATTTTTCCCCAAACTCTAAAGACTACTTATATTTCATTACAAAATTGAAAGATTAATAATATTTTTTTTAAAAGCAGCTTTTGAAATACTTACAAAGTATCTAAAAGACACTTAAAGCTATTCCTCCAAATCACTAACCTGCCTTTTACACCAAGTCTCAAATATTGGTGTTTTTAAAATAGTAAAGATATAAAAAACCAAAAAATAACCTTTTGCAGTTAGCACTGCAATTTTAACAATAAACTGTTACAGAAAAGGGTTTTTTGAGTTTTGTTTTTCTTTTTTCATTTTCTCAGTAGGTTTCAAATCCACTTACTGAAATAGCATTTAGAACCAGTAAAGATGAATATATGACTGAGTACAAAATGAATATAGACGTGGAAAGTACTTGCTATTAATAATCATCCAGATTATCAGTAAGTTAACTGAATATGTTTGTCTAATTCATTTTTGACATTCATAATTTCACTGATTGGAGAAAATGCCTCAAATTAAGTTTGCCTCTGCTGCAAGAACAATGCTTGTTCTGTGGAGATTGAGGCCCCTCATTTTATGTATTCCACAGTGGATTAAAAGATCAAAAGACAATTTTAATGAAAAAAAGTCTTGAAAATACCCAACCATTTTAGTATTCCACTTCACACAGTATGATGCTGTTCCTTTTCCTAAAGAGAAGCAGCATCAACACTGCTGACAATTTGGTGTTGCTTCCAACTTCTGCAGTTGGTTTCTCAGACAACCTCTCTCATTAAAACTATTTTGGATAAAGTATATGAACTCTGAAATTAAAACTGCCTTTACATTATTACATTGAAAGAGAAATGGCAATCCTAAAGTTAAAATACAGTGTTGATATATTAATTAATGAAGATAAATTTTGTGGCAAAATACACAGCAACAAGGACTTAAATCATACAGCTATTTTTACAAAGGTAATTAGACAAAAGCAGAAAAAGATGAGAAATACCAACGGCTGACTAACTCTGAGTAATCATCTTGGATTATGCATGATCAGAAACTCACTGTTACTATTCATTTCTTTAAAAAACAGCGTGCAGAAGTATGACAGTACTGAGGTTCTGTCAGTCTTCTCACCATACCAGTAACTGGAGTGACATGCTTCTTAAAGGAGCATGGAGTCAAGACTGGACTGATAAATATTTCAGATAAACGTTCTCTTTTATTCAATAAATTAGTGAGATTAAATTTTTCTAACAGTCTACTCTAGCTAAATTAAGACCACTGAGCAGACACTAGAAGACCTCCAGAAACTCATTTAACATTTTTGCATATTTCAATGGCAATGCTACATTGAGATTCTCTTTACTAATTCTTAGAAGGAAATCTTTAAATCTTAAGTCTTTGGCCTGATTAAAGTCTAGAAAGAAATCAGCCACACTAGCAAATGCACGCCATACTATGTAAAGCATAGAAAAAGACTTGTATCTGGACAGAGGCAAGGGATGAGTCAACAGAATACTAGATGATACATTCCTTCCTGTGCCATCTCCAGGAGAAAAAAATAAAAGGCACCTCATTCGTAATGGGAGATGTGGCCTGCTAAGTGCAAATTAATTATCAGGCAGAGAGTGTGGGTCTGTGATGAACAAAGGCAGCCTCCCACAACTCCCGAAGCGTGGGGAGCAAAAGCTTACCCTATTGCTGTGTAGGGCCACACAGATTATTTACTTACTCTTTCTCACATTACTGCCTTCTCAAAACTAACCTATTCAAAAAGCATTTGGTAAAATCTTCTGGGCCCCTCATAGCCCTACAGTGGAAAGGATAAAACTCATAGGAATGTTGCAAAGCTTAGTATTTAAATACTTTAAGGTCTCATAAAAATCTTTTAATTAGATATATTTCAATTATCTTCTGTGCTCATACTTCGTGAGCTTTAAAATGGTAAATAATAACATTTATTTAAGTTGCTAAACTTCTTACAAATATTTTAAGTCAAGCAAGCCAAAGTCTAACACGCTTAATATTCAAGTTACTAAAATGAAACCAATCCCTTGAGATGGAAGTAATGTTTAAATTGTTTACTGATTATATAAAACTTTTCAGATCTACAATCTTTAAGAAAGTTAGGAAAATAACTTTGCAGCATGCACCAAAGTCAATAAACAAACGGTCTGATAACCAAATGAAAAAAGCAGAATCTAAGATTAGCTGCCTCTTAAAGACAATACACAGTCAACCACCACCTTCTTTAAAGAAGAGTATGAACTGCTTTGCTCTTCTATCATGTGAAAGAGATGGTCACCTAGGTAGCAGCGCAAGCTACTTAAACCAAGCATCGAAGCTAGTATCTATTAATGCATCTGAATAACCCAGAACATCTTTTACTATACCTCCTACTGATGCAATGCTTTAGAAGTAGAAGCTACATTATGCTTAACTTGTAATACAGTACTGTTTGTAGCAGAAAGTTCATAAAGATTTAACTCATGCTGAAAACTCCGAATCACGGTAAGAAGATATGTTATTTCATCTACAACTAATAAATCCATCCTTCCTAACAGCTGCTACCTGAGTGCTCAGTAGCAACAAGAATTATGGCAACAACACTTGAAAGTATGATAGATAAACATTGTCCTGTGACTTGTTGTAAGCGAAGGACTTCCAGATACAGTCTTCAACAACTTTTTACTTTTAATCACTTTATAAGCAGACATCATTTTATTTCATCTCATCTTTTTTGTAGATATTCTTAGTAAACCATGCTCATATTGAGGCAACACTAAGTCATTCAGCTGGATTAACTTGATGAAATAAACACAAAGCTGTTAGAGCACATATCCTCACTAGTTCTATTAAAATAAACAACTTCATAAAAATACATTGAACTAGAAAGGTAAAGCATGAAGTAATACCTTGTTTAGATGTTACATGTACATACACGCTATGTATGTAAGTGTGGCCAGCAGGTCAAGGGAGGTGATCCTGCCCCTCTACTCCACTCTCATGAGACCCCACCTGGAGTACTGCATCCAGCTCTGGAGTCCTCAACATAAGAAAGACATGGACCTGCTGGAGCGTGTCCAGAGGAGAGCCATGAGGATGATCCGAGGGCTGGAGCACCTCTCCTATGAGGAGAGGCTGAGAGAGTTGGGGCTGTTAAGCCTGGAGAAGAGAAGGCTCCAGGCAGATCTTATTGCGGCCTTCCAGTACCTAAAGGGGGCCTACAGGAGAGCTGGGGAAGGACTTTTTACTAGGGCATGGAGTGATAGGACAAGGGGGAATGGCTTTAAACTGGAAGAGGGCAGGTTTAGATTAAACATTAGGAAGAAGATTTTCACTTTGAGGGTGGTAAGGCACTGGAACAGGTTGCCCAGAGAGGTTGTTGAGGCCCCATCGCTGGGGGTGTTCAAGGCCAGGCTGGACGTGGCCTTGGCCAACCTGGTCTAGTGGGAGGTGTCCCTGCCTATGGCAGGGGGGTTGGAACTTGATGATCTTCAAGGTCCTTTCTAACCTAAACCATTCTATGATTCTATGCATGGAAATATGCTATTTGCAAATGCTCAGAAAAATCTAAACATGACATTCCTATTTTTCAGTCTATGAAGATGATGTTGATTGTCAAGATTTTACATTTGCTTTAATAGTCTACTAAAATTTAAAATGCCTTTATTAACACTGGCAGCAAATTTAGACTCAGCGTAGAAAACATTACAAGGTCAGTTTTATAATATCTACATTTAGGAAGAAACCATGCGTATTATTGGTATGCAAACAAATGATGTTTCTAGATACATCCTCCTGTATCTCTACACATTTAAATTGGATCTTTTAAAAAAAAAAACAAAAACAAACAAGAAAACCCTGACATATCATTTCAGAAGCAATTTATTTGAATTCCAATTTAAAAAATTTCAAAAGGTCTTAATATCAGTTGTAATATGAAGTGCTTAGCAGTACTGTTCAATTAATTGCAAGATCAACTGCCAAAAAGCAAGTTCAGTTAGTCTGGTCTATGACAGAACTTCATGGAAGCAATTAATAAGATAACATGTGCTCCATCATTTTCTGCGGCCAGCAAACATAAGTAAATTCTGCTGGCTACACAGTTCATGTAGTCAAAGTTGAAAACATGAAAAAAAAAAATAATCAGAACACAAATGTTCATTTTGGTATTATAGAACTGTTTGATAGCTCAAGTCTGAAATACGGGTCAATTATTTATATGAACAGATCATATGATTGATAAACATTTTAGTGTTGTGTCCTAGAAACGGGCATTTACTAAAAAAAAAAAAGGAAGAGCAAATATACAAATATACAGAGCTTTTTACAAGAGGTGTTCTGGCAGTTCAGAAAATAATTAGTAACTTTTATCAATAATCTTTAGGAATTTCTTTGTAATCACAGTCCTTTAATAGCCAAAACGGTGATCTATTTTAAAAATGGATGTTGGTAGAGCATCTAAAGAATTTCAAAAAAGGTTAAATTACTCCATGATTTCATCTGTTTGCTTAGCTACCTCAAGATGTTCCTATTTATGACTAAGCTGCAGGTGCTATTCTGTTTATTTTAGTGCCTGTAAACCAAGCCCTCGAATCGAACAAAGCAAGGAAAGCATTAGGATTCAAGTGAAAGAGGAAGGAACTGCAGGACTGTTTCCCATTGAACATGCTACGTTCTACCTTCCTTCATAAGCATGACTGAACTTTAAACAGTCATTTCTATGTAATGAAATTTCTTGAAAAAGACATACTTTGCTACTTTTTATTTCTATACACTGTTACAGAGACTAGCAAAATTTTATTATTATGATGTGGTGTACCATAGACTGATATTTGACCTCTTAAAAAATACAATCAACTTCTACAGGACAGCATTTAACTTATTCACATTCAGCGATAAACTAAATACTAACTAGACATGAATTCAAAATAATGTAGCCTAACTAGGGATTACTAGCAACTTCAATTTAGGGGATGTTGCAAATATCAGAATGATTATGTCCGAACTGCAACTCAGTGCACACATGCAGACGGTACTCAGTTATGTAGCCCCTACTCATAACTTTCGGACGACTCGGAAAATCTCTCTTCCACAAACCTTTTGCTGCATATTGACTTGTACCAACACAGCTGCTTTCAGATATTAACAATGCAAACAATAACTTGAATTAGCTCCCATGGAAACCAGTCAACTTGTTGCTCTTAATTTCTGAAACTAAAACTCATAAAATTTAACCCACTAATGGGTGAAAGAAAAACTTAAGTGACAGAATAACATTTAAATAAAAAAGACAACAATCAACTTTCTGTACATTTGAAGCAGCAACCATTTATCATGCGTTCTTTATTTATTTGATTTATACTAAGTGCTTCGAGTTCATATAAAACACTTTATTTTCTGTTCTTTTCTTATTTATGATCACGTAACCACACTGTAAAAAGCAAGGCAGAGCATTATGACACAGATTTAACTGTCCCCAATGACCAGTTTTACTTTGCAAGTTTTTAGAAGTATTTAATGTTCTCCTTTATTCTATTTCCTTTAACTAGAAAAAAAAAACAGAGGCCTAGTACCAAACTATTAACATGTCTGATTTACATGTTCATGGGACCAACTTTCCATCAGTTCAATTTACATTAGATGATGTGACACATTTAGAAAAGAAGCAAAAGTATGACTAAGGGCTAAATAAAGGTGGTGATGGAATTTTTAAGATTTTTTTTTTTTTTTAATAGTGCTGCTGTCCTGGTTAGACAAAACCATTGGGTGAGCTACAACCATAAGATTTTGAAAGGTCTCCCAGCGTTCCCAAAGATAACTCACAGTTAACTACATACATTAAATACATGTATTCATCATATGCATGCTGTGTGGGTATGAACGCTCATCCTTCTCAACTAAACAGAGACAGTGATGTAAAATTTTAGCAGTCCCACATTACCACTTCATGCTATTGCCAACTCTTCTACTCAATATATATTCAAAATACACATAAATTATTCCCCGTTGCACTTGTCATTACGCTAGAGTCAGAATGAGGTCAATATAGTTCTCATTTCTTACAGCCAAAACTGCTACTGAAACTGGACAAGTATGTTAAAGTATATATATTAAAAGTATTACTTTCTATTACAAACTTTAAAAAGCACTTAAAAGGGAGAGAGCACAGTTATTTCATCATTTGTATACCAGCTATCATTTAGATTCATGGCTTCAGGAGAACTACCTCAGTCTTCAACTGATGCTCTCTCCAAGTTACACCTTCTGATACAACAGAGTTAAAGAAAAGTTATTACACCTTACCTGGAAGCAAACAGAACAAAGTGTCACATTACATTTGGTAACAGTGAACTGCGGCTCAACTGCTCAGATCCCACATCATATTAACTGACCTAATTTTTTATATAGCAGTGAGAAAAGGTCACAACGTGAATGCAATTACATCAGCTGTAATAAATTTACACATCGCAGTATCTTCCCAAGAATTGAAGGGGGTTTTTTAATAGAAACGATAAGGACACGTACTAAAAAAATGCTAAATTCTATGCATTTAAGCACAGACATTCAGGTAGAAAGAAAAACAAACCACAAAACCCCAATCCCCAGCTTCCTAAACGTTGGAAATTAAGCATGAAGATATATCACAAACTTCGTATTAGGACTTTAACTGAAAAAGAAATAAATTTTGTTATAGACAAACTAACACTCTTTACTGAACAAAAGCCAAATTTTTACTTCTCAAATCAAGAACGTTTCTTCTAACAAGGCAAATAATACTCTCTGTGAACAGGGGAAGACCACAGGAAGGAATATCACTCACTGTTTCTTTAGAAATACAGAACCAAGATTATAAGTGATCAAGCTTAATCCCCAGATCAACGCCCATGTTCTAAAATAACCAGAAAAAGTATGTTATTATTATGGTGCCTGAAAACTCTAATGTTCTAAACAGTTTAATGCTGTAAGCCACGGTCCATGCCCTCAGTGCTTTAAGAACCAATTTCTCACGATCTCCAAAGCTAAAATGAACTTGAATTCCATTTTCCATCCTGAAATTAGCTAAAGACTAATAGGGCAGAAACTCTGGGTCAGGAGAGTTTATGTTGCCTAAGGCTACTTTCAAAGACATCTTATCTGTTAAATTTTTGTGTGTTCCAATATTTCATTCCCTACAAAGCTGCTTGTTTAAAGATAAATAAATAAATAAGAGATAGATGGCAACCATAAAATTGTTTACAGTAGATTTCTGCACATATTGCTACACTTAACAGCTGTATCACATCTAAATTCTGTATTTCTTGGGATTTTCTCTTAAGATTTTCACTTGAAGTGAAAAAAGCCATCAAACCTTCCCCTTATAAAACAATCATCATTCTCATCTCCCTCAATTATAAAGGGGAGAAGAGAAAGAAGTCCTCTGTTGATGCAGAAGTGGCAGTAACCAAGAATAAGCTGATCAGGAAGGAGACATAATAGCCTCCAAAAATACTTAAAATCTCAAGAACCACGCAATAGAAAGTTAATAAACATTGAATATGAATACAAGAGGCCTTTTTTCTAAGATATACATTTCACATATGTAGACTTAAAAATGAGAAAGCCTGACTGCAACAAATTATTTCCTTCACTCAGTTAAGACTAATTATTTCCAAAGATCATCTTTAAGGAAAATGTTTAGAAATTCACAATGAAAGTAATTAACACAAAGAATTAGTTTAACACTGATATGAGTATAAAAAAACCAGACTGTCTATACCCACCCTTCCACACACACAGTTTGAAAAACAGGATATTTCTGAATTAAAAAGAAGAGACACCATTACTGAAGTCTGCTATATTAATAGAGAAAGCTCCTGTACAACACTGCCTTATTATTACAAAACTTAAACAGGTGTTACTAAGGGTTATTCCTTAATTCAACATAGAACACCTGCTACTACTACAGTATCTACTTCAAACGTTTACACAAATTAAACTAGAGTTATTGTCTAATTAGCTCCAATGGCATAGGGACTAAACGTAGGGCATTTCTGCTAGAACCACCAAGTCTACTTGCAGTTGTGCTGGCTGACAACATCACCAGTCTCTCAGATGATGCTCACCACCCAGTTTCTAATTGTGATGATCCCGTCCACACTGCTGGGTCAGCTGTTGGCATCGGTGCTCCTTATCCAGAGAGAGCTCAATCAGCTTAACAAGTTTGAACTTTGCTAACTTGGCTAACCTAAACTGAAATAGTTTGGAGAACAAACCTGAGAAGGCAAAAATCTCCGCTAGGGATGGAACAAGAGGCTCCACAAAAGGACAACATGTATCATTTTAACCATGTTTCAGTAAGTTATGTGGCTGAATAGTTCTCTCCCCTCAGCTGAAAACATACTTGAAATGTGGAATAAACTTCATGAGCTTCAGTAAGCCAAAAAAATCATTAAAACACAGGCTGAAATATATTTCACTGTATTTTCCTAATATTCTTCTGCATAATGCTAATGAAAAAGCTCTCACTAAACAACACGTCAAAACTAGAGTAATAGTCACTTTACAAACTCATGAGCCTAAAAATACTTCAAGCCATAATTTCTCTCCTACATAATAATTTTAATTTTATTTCTATACTACACATTTTTGGTCTTCACCAGCATAACAGAAAACACAGTTTCTTCAGTTTTCCTTCTTATATGTAAGACTTCCCTCATTTAACAGTCCTTACGTGTAATTTATTAGGGTATGTTTCAAAACACTTTGGTTAGATCCATTTACTGACACTAAAACACACAATATATTGAATCATGAGTAAATTAGTAAAAAAGGCTAA
>NW_009648710.1:2955927-2963090 GCF_000708025.1 Charadrius vociferus | reverse complement strand
TTCCTCAGAGATACATTTTTTGAACAGCATTAAAAATATTTTTGCAAAAAAAATACACTACAAAGTTTTATTAGAAACACTCTTGGAAAACTACTGATAATCTGATGAAACAAGATATCCATTAACTATTATCTGGTCAGATATTATTACAATAGCCCAAATTTCTCTTTTTCTCTTGGCTTATTTTCATTATTTCTCTTCTGGCATTAGATCATAGTTCATTTCTTCCCCGATCATTTCAGTACTTGCTTTCCTTCTTGATTCCTCTTCCTGAATTCTCTATTTTTTTCCATCCTCTATGTATCACTAAATCACTTCTCAGTTTCCACTTTACCTGCCAAAAATGCTCTGTATACCATCCTTCCTTAATATATCTTTTCTTCTTTCGACCATGTTCCTCACCCAGCATAAGGCTTGGCTTCGACTTTCAAAAGCCTACCTACACATGCCAAGAACCCACAGACAGATCAAAGAGATGCCACAGAATTCCATCTTTTGGGCTCCATTACTGCCCCAAATATTTGAGAACCAGTACATTTAGAACTGTGCCTATGTTCAAGAGCCTCCCGTCAACTCTCAGTCTGGTTTAGTCTGCATAAAAGGAAAGTACCTTCTAGTTTTTTATCCGTCCTCCACTTCAAATTTCTAGTTTGTCTCCATATTGCCCACCTCTGCTCCTGCTGAGGACTTTCTTAGGGCATAGAAAGATGAACTATTGGCTGAAGTAGGTTGTTACCGACTGCATTTCACCCTTCCCCAGAAATTCCACCTTTCTATTTTCCCAGTTCTGCATGCTGAGTTTTTAAAATCAGGCATATTTTACAGGGCTTGGTAAAAAAGCAGTCAAATGGTTAAACTGGCAGAACAGAGGAAGGGTGGAACATCTGGCAGAGGAAGCAGAGAGTCATTAACCACTCAACTTGGATCTACCACAGCCAGAACAGTTTGCCTCGCCATGCTGATCTGATTCCAGAAGAAATCACCAATTACACTGTGTTATTCATAGAAGAAACATTGGTTGAAACCATCTACAGATATAGAGTGAATTATTTAAACTTTGATTCACATTGGGAGATTTATAATTCCTATAACTGTAAAGATGGTTTACATTTTGCAGAAACTTATAGCATTTGCTCAGTAAACCCTTTCTCTTACACCAAGTATTTGAGTGCTGCTGTATTATTTGACATTAACGTAAAGAAGCATTACTGTAAATAACCCATACAAATTCAGAAATAATAAAGACTATATAATAAAGCAGTAACTTCTCTTGAAGTTACTGCTCTCTGTTTACTAGAAACACAGTAAGTGAGCACTGCCCTCAAAAACTGGATATTAAAATCTTTCTGCTGCACAGAAACTCCAAATGAAATTAATGTTAAATACATTAACTAGAAAACGGTGAGGTTTTCAGTCATTCCTATAACTTCACACACAGTTGTGTGATGATGTTGTGATTATTCTCAATATTTACCTAAACTATAAGCCAAACTACAGAAACATTGGAAAATTTTAAAGAAATAACAGCCAGTCCCAAGAAAGTGACCCTTTAACTGCTCAACTTTGCTTTTGGAGCAATTCCTCAATATTCAGGGACAGCAAGTATTATGAGCACTTTCACTACTTCCAAATTGTATTTAAGTTTTGGATTTCTTACCTGAAAAAACTTCAAGGTTTGCAAAAATACATTAGTAAGTATGAGTTCATCTACTCGTCTGGAGTACAAGCATTAAATTCTGCAGTTTTACTAAAAAAACCCTGCTTTGTAACAGGGAAAAACTTAAACATGAGAACTGATATGCAAACGCACAGCTTCATTGTCAATTTTGCAGTCAATTTCATAGCAAATGCTGCTGCACAGTGATACTAAATGAACAAGAGTCTGAACTGATCTATTTTCAGAATTTTCTTACTAGGAGTGTACATAAATTTATTTCCTTCTGTTGTATGTGAAGCAAGCACAAGTATAATTATGAGAAGAAAATGTGTGAACAAGCATACTGCCATCCAAAAACATTATTTTATTGATTTAAATTAATAGCAAATCTAACACATCACTACTAAATGGTGTCAACAGCTGATTCAAAAAGATTTTAAGAGTTATTTCCTAATTCACACAGTTTACAAGTCTTTAACAAAAACCTTATAAATATACTAAGTATAGTACAACCTTACTAATATACTAAGTATCTTGATAGAGAGTACAGCTGTACCAAAGAGTACAACTTACATACTGAAAAACATTAGCAACACATTAAGGCATTTCTTTTAGTTACCTGTCGAGTTGCATTTTCCATGAAAATGTATTTTTAAGGCTATATTTTTTAAAGAGAAAATCCTAAAAAATAACCAAGTAACATGATATCATAATGAAAAAACAAACACTCCAAAACAGTTGAGAGTTTTATTAGCCCATTCAAACACTCCTAAAATAATACACAAATGGTACAACTCAGACCAACCGTAATGAACATAAAGAGCCCATTAATTTCTGTATAGTAATCTCAGCATATTCGGCAAGCTCCAGTTTCAAAACACACACTGAGGCCCTCGTCCGCCTGATTACCACCAAAGAAAGATTATGAAAGCACAAACTCACTCCTTTGCTTTCACACTTCCAAAGTCACATACGACAATGAAACGTGCGGAGAAAGATATCTAATTCACAACCTACAAAAACATTGTTAACACATACAACTTAGGCAGCGTTTTAAAACACAAAATGGCAGCATGTGTTCTCTCAGATAACATTTAAGTGTAAACACTTACTAAGACCATAATTGACAATTCACACTGAACACCTATCAATGTAAAAGAGATTACCTATACACAGAACAGCATCTGTACTGCTGCGGTGCAAGAAGGAATACACCCACCACAATGACAGTCACACACATTTTTCTTTGCTTATGTTAAATCACGACTATTACTTTCCCAAAGCCTTCCTAACATGTGGTTCTAAATCCTGAAAAGCTTTGAGGATGTGTTCAACTTCATGCAACCCATTTAGTGTTATAAACACATGCTTAAAGCTTTGCTGGATCGCAACGTTACCAACTTTTCATTTTTAAAAAAGGGGAACAAGATTAAGGCTTGTGCCAGCAGTGTAATTAGACAGAATGCCAGTAGCTGGAATTCTGGGTCTCTATAATTTTTTTTGTACAGGAAATATGGAAAAACTTGCCACTTCATGAGACATAAGAACCATTTATGGCTATTAAGTGGACTTTACTGGAATGCACTAACAATTTGAACTCCATTTTAACAAGTTTCTCCACTGAATTTTTATGAGCTACCTCTTTTACACTTATAATAAAGAATGACTGGCAAACTAGTTTTAACGTCTCCAGAATTTTCAATCAAGTTTTCAGGAACTGTTCCCTAGCCTTCCAGCAGACTTCTAACATTAGAAACAAAATGCAGAAATAAAAATACAATTGTCCATCCTTTTCAGGGATATAAATTAGGCCTAATTATCTCATAAATTCTGAGTTTGAGAAGGGTAGGAAACCAGGGTGGGGGGTTGTCATTTTGTCTTTGTTTTGAGGGTTTTGTTCATTTGTGTTTCACTAGTCCATGTGAAGATCAAAAATGAGCTTAACTATGACTACTCTCTCACTTTGTTGCTTTTGGCATGGTGCCCAGGCTTAAGCCAGTTTTCAAACATTTAATTAATGGCTTTAGCCAAGTACCCAAATATGAAATTTTAAAATACTGTCTACTGAGTCAACGATCACAGAGATTCAGTTTATTGCACAAGTGCAAAACTGTTATATTAACATCTGGATTTAATAACAGTAATCTGAACACTATTTAATAAATTCTGTAATGTGCATTTGCTTTGGAGTTTCAGGATATGGAAGATTTTTGTGGCTGTGGCTTCGACAGAGCCTCAACAACACTGAAGTGTAGCTTTACAGCAGCTGTCAATCTTTACCACAGAAGAAAAGTTTGAAAAAGTTTTATTCCGTAATTAATATTATGCAATTTAGGCTCTTGAATTTCAGGTGATAAAAATGCTTAAGAAACAATGCCAGGAATACTGGCTCACTATGCTCAACGCAGCACAGAATAATTTCATTTAAAGAAGCAAACATGAAACATTCATGGTTGTCAAGTGCAAATAGGCTTAACTTCAGTTGTTAGGCATGCTGCTAAAAAAGCAGCAGATATATTCACAGTGAGAAACAAAGGTTGCAGGTGTACTAAACCAGAACGTGAAGGGAACTGGTTTGCCAAGTCTAACAAAACCTGCTCTTCTTCATGTAGCCTGAACACAACTCTAAAACACACCTTACCTTCAGGTTAAAGGAAGCTCCCCTATCTTTAAATGTTTCCAGTTGCTAATTTTTTGCCTAACGCTACAGTTCTGAGGTTTGTTAGGATACATCAATGCTCCAGATACATACCACCTTCTGTGCATATCCAGAAGGTTTTGTACATCTTGCTGTTCTTCCACTCCTTGGAGCAGTTCTTAGCCATGAAAGTTCTATGTAGCGTCTGGCTTTTTCTGTAGAGGTGGAGCCAATGCTCTCTTTCATCTTAGAAGAGCCTCAGTAGAAGTTATCAAGGAGGTTTTAAGCTTGATGCTCCGTCTCAGTTATTCTGAAAATAAAACCACCCCTTCCGCCCCCCCAACAAAGCCCTTTTTCCCATACAAAAGATGGGGAGGGAGGGGGTAGGATCAGAATTTTCACTGTTTTGGTACCAACTGAACATCAGAGGCACACAGTTCCAAAACTGAGAACGTTTTAGTTGACATAAGCCAAGTTCCTTATTTTACTAAGCTGCCCAAGTCCCCTTCCTAATAGCTACCGAAATAGAATTCTACCAGCAGCCATTAAACATTCTTAGTTATTCCCTTGGAGAAAGAACTTCCCTCTCCTCATCTATAACTGCATTTAGTTAATCAAAACCGCATTGAGTCTGGTGGTACTTTCGAAGTGCTGTGCCATTAAGTGCTCTGGTGCTATGCTGGTACTAGCCTGAGACACTGCAGAATAGTTATAAAAATAAACAAAATGCTATATAGGCCAAAGTGTTACCTACCAATATCAAAATTATTAACATTTAGAAATAGTCTAACATAATCTGTGAAGACTTGCAAGTGCGACAGTCCTTTAAAAAAGAGAAAATATTATTTAATCAACATAAGAATATTTACATCAAAATTCTAAGAGGTGATTAAAAAACCACATCAAACAGCAGAGCAAAAACATCACAATAACTTGCTTTCAGCTTACGTAATGTAGGTACTACATATCCTCAAATTCTTGTTTGTATGGGAACATATCTCTCGGAACACCTTCCATTTTAACAAGCATTATAAAAACACAATTTAAAGCGATACCCTGCTCACTAAAAAACTGCAGTTTTATTTTAAAAACAGTATGTAGAAAGTTTTACTTGTTTTAAGATATAGCACTTACCTTGTATTTCTGGCCTCCTTCTATAGTGTCTGTTTCAGCACATTTCTGGTCAATTGGAAAGTAGACAGAAAAAATAAAAAAATCACAAAAATGTCACAAAGATTCTTTATTTTAAAAGTTACAGATTCTATTCCACCTAAGAAATTAAAACCTTAAGAATACAAGTTGCTCTTTCTCAGTTTTTGCAGTTTTGTGATGTTAACGTATCTTACTAGGTTAAAAATCCTTAGAGTAAACTAATTGCAATGTGCTCCAAGATCATTTTTAGCACCTTTCATATTACTTCTCAAATTCTACTGCACTAATTATTTGTCTTTCCGGTTACCTCTGGCAAGAGTAATGGTGCTAGAGGTGCATCACCCACTCCTTTTAACTCAACTACAATACCTAAGACCAGTCCTCGCTCTTTCAGCTCGCATAATTTCTTAGAGCAGGACTGTTTTTTTCCAATTACATCTATGCACTGTAACTTGATTTAATAACAGAAATATATTTTAGTTTTCTACAGATTCCAATATGGAGGAAACTTTATAAAGAAAAAGGAAACTGTTCACAAACACATTTTGGCTTTTTGCTGTGACAACAACTCAAACATATTTTCTGTCATCAATATTTCATTTATTAGTATATTTTTAGAGTATCTGTGTATATATATGCATATACAGACACATACGATTATGTCAATGGAAACCTACTGGATACTAAATTTAGAAGTTAAAAAAACCCCAAAACCAACCAACCAACAAAAAAAATCACAGTTATCTTTAAGACTGGCACTTATTAAATGCTGATTCATACAACATTAATGAGGTTTTCCAGTTTTGGCTTTGAACCCACAGGTACTGCCTAAAAAGTCCCATACATTGCTCAGCCACACAATGCTGCTTTGGCTCCGAGAGACAAATCCTAACAGATTTTCTTCTTTTAAAGGTTTGCATGTCCAAACACTGAAGCTGATGTTATGGTTTCTATACATGTCAGTGAAAGAGATTAAAAATTAAACATGTAAAAAAAACAAACCAAAGCACACAAGAGGAAGAAGTTACAAGATGGAAACACCAAAAAGGTGAAAAAAAGAAATGTCCTACTATAAAAGGTATTCCCACTTCCTTCCAACAATTATTTAATCAGTAATCTAAATGCTGTTGAAAAAAACCCCAAAGCCAAAGCCACAACTAAGCATATTCCCTATCCAATCTTATTAATTCATAATGTCATCAATTATCTAATTTGATTTCTAGGCTAACAAGCAAGGGCTCCAGTTTATTGAACATTTTACACATATAAACACTAAATTTGGCTGAATATCTCTGCACTAACCTCCACCTTTAAAGCTTTTCTTAAATAACTCATTCAACAGAATCCCACAAATTAAAACCGGTAAATATTAAGGCGATTCTCATGTTACTGAATGACTACTCCTAAAAATTCACCTGTATCATTGGGTCCAGTTTTCTACATTTCTCCAAATACAGCTAAGTTGTGAAAGTGGCTCTGCGCTTTGCATAATGTACTAAGGATTTTCAGCTTCCAGATGTTTTTGTTTTCTTAATAACTGGTGTGATTACCAGACAGCACTCTGTCAAGTTTTAAATGCAAGTTATACCACAAAATCATAATTTGCCCAAACTAATTGCACTGGAAAGAAAACCAGGAAGGAACTAGATAAAATGTCAAACATTAAGAAAAGAATCTTATGGAACGCTGGCTATGCCTTTGTTGGGAGCTTTAAAA
>NW_009648710.1:2955361-2955880 GCF_000708025.1 Charadrius vociferus | reverse complement strand
GGAAAGAGGCAGTGTGAGGAAGAAGCATAATCACCTTCCCGTAAACACATACTTTAGAACATGTCGTGCTCACGGCATGGTGTAAGCTGGGGGCTTTTTCCTTAAAAGCTGACTATGTTAGTCTAAATCTTTTAGACATATTGACAGCAAAGTCACGAGATTTCACGGGGCTGTGTGTGAAATGTGCATGAAGAGATAAGTTTCTGGTATTTACTTCGTGATTAAACAAGTTATTCACTTTATTTCAAATCCTGTAGGGTTTTATTTCAGCTATATGGCCGCTGCAGCCCTGAGGCCCTCCCGTTCTCCCTCCCGACCGCGCGGACAGAGCCCCACAGCGGTTTTCCGCGCCGACACCGGTACAGACACCGCGATAACCCATTTCCCGCACGTGGGACGCGGACCCGCGCGCGCAACCGCTGCGGAGACACTCGGTGTTCCCCCCCGAAGCTGATTAACCACCTGCCACCCAAAACCTGCGTCCTTCCCCACCACCCAGGCAAGCCCTGCCGCAGTGCC
>NW_009648710.1:2924028-2954249 GCF_000708025.1 Charadrius vociferus | reverse complement strand
CGCTGAGGCGAGGCCGGGCCGAGGGGAGCACGCCTCCCCGCCGCCGCGGCGCCGCCCCGGGCGGTTCCCACAGAGCTTCCCGCCAGGTGCTGCGGTCGCACGGATCTGAAGTGCGAAGCAAAACTCACGGTGCGGCTTCAAACTTCTGCTGTGCAAACACACGTAAACAAGATGGGACTCATAACTCGTGTATTTTCCCTTCGGGCTTAGCAATAAATGTCTGAGGTGACTGAACTTGAACAAACATCAAACCAAACAGGAGGGGAAAAAAGGCATTTCTTAGAAGAGGTTTTAGAGACCTTACACAATCATGGAATGGTTTAGGCTGGAAGGGACCTCAACGATCACCCAGTTCCACCCCCCTGCGGTGGGCAGGGACACCTCCCACCAGCCCAGGTTGTTCAAAGCAAATGATGATGTCCGCTTGACAACGTGCAATAGAAAAATACGTGTTTATTCTACAAGCAGAACAGGAGTATGCACGCACATAATAATTAGTTTGTTGCATGTATTGTGCAACATTGTGCTCTCAGGGGTGAGTATCTTACTAACAAATGGACTTTTGCTAATACCCAGCTAGTCCTATTCCAGAAGTACGCTGCATCACGTCCCTAATTATGCAACTCTGCTTTTCTTTTGTATTTTTTTAGCTCACAGATTAAGAACTAACCTGCCACTTGGTACAACAGTCTAATACAATTATTTTTTTTTATTTTTTGCAATTTGCTAATGCCCAGGAGCTTGCTAGGAGACTACTTCGTGCTGATGCTGCATGCTAACAAAGCAAAACATGGTTCCCTGCTCCAACGAGTTTTTCAATCCATTTGTTCAGCAATGATACCACTGGCAAATGGAACACATACATGCATTTAAAAAAAAAAAAAAAAAGCAAGCTTTTAATTTAAGATGTTAAACAGTGTTCTGATATGATTGTAGACCGATGCTTTGACATTTAAAGAATTACTTGTTCAAATTATTTAGATGGGTTGGAAGGGTGGTTATTTGTTTTGCTTTTTAAAACTGGGTACATATCACTTACATTCCTCTAGATTACAGTTAACTAATCAGATTTTATCCAATTTCAGAAACAAACTAAAACCAGCAATGACCCGGAAACTTTGCAATGAACTGTGTAAAGATCTCATTAAAACCAGTAATTTGCTCCAGATTTACTTCCGTCACCCTTCAAATAAAATAGTTTGGATGTGAGTCTGCTGTTAAAACTGGAAATGTGAACAACTCCAAGTAAGTACTCAATGTGTAGCATTTAATTAATCAAATTAGGATTATAAAACAATTAAAGTGAAATTAAATAAAACTAATTTATATCTGAATTTCTCAGATTTCTAAGAACATGGAAAAAAGCTGTATAATAATACAGAGATTAAGATCTTAGTCCTGCTTTGCTGTTATGTTGTTTGGAGAAGGTCTTAAAACTTTCAAAACTAAGGCAGAGAAATTATAAACGTATGAATTCAATGGATGTCCAATCATCATTTTCTCAAACTGAGAGAAACAGTGCTCTAAATTCAGGACAAATTATTACATAAGATGGAACAGCTATTGCTGTTAACAAAAACAGCAGAAAAGGCAACGGAGATGTATGTTAGGGGGAAGTGGGTGAGACTGATAACAGAACTGTGCAGTGGAACGACTTCAAATACCGTTAGGTCAAGGCCTTTTTCCATGGAAAATGCTTTTGACATGCTCAGAAATTTGTAGGGATTAAAGATGTTTACAAACTGATTCTTATTCACCAATGTTGGTGTTCTAACACAAACCAGGGATTCAACTGAACATAGCTACATACCTATATTTCACATTCAGCCTCTAAGGACAAATCAAGGAGGCGTCATCAAGTCATCCCAATGACCACGCCTGGAACATAGATATTATCCTTCGAAGTGGCTAAATATTTGGTGATGCCCTCTCCTATAATATCTAATTTTTTAATGTTATGGGAGTAAAAAGTTGGTCTAGAGAGTTCTAGGGAAACTAATTATTAAACAAACAAACAAAAAAATTCCTCACCTACAAATTCAATATTGCACACAAAACTGAAAGTAATTGGGGGAAAACAGATTTATAATGTAAATCCTACCAAAGAATTTTGGGTGTGAACAGTACTGAAGATGAGATCTTAGATAATTAGGCCAAAAAAATTGTTATGACTTTTTTTCTTCTTCAAATGCACTGAATAACAGGAATATTTTCTGTATTAATCTTCTTGGAATGGTTTCCATTCACAAAGAATTCTTTATTTTCTGTTTTCCTGAAAACACAAGACACCCCTTTGCTACAGAGAGATTATGTTGACAACGTTCTGTCTGCCTCTTCACCTTTTTTTTTCCTTTTAAGTTAGCCAATACGTTTAAAATCAGAAACATTTTTATGTATCTTTTTAGATTATCTGTGATTTCAGGTGATGTTAACAGATAAATCATATTTCTATCTTGTATCTAAGAATTTAAATTACATAATTACTGCAAAAATGCAGATTACCTCTTCACAGAGTGTACAGAATACAGCAAACAAGCACGTACAAAAACATTGTGCAAGAGGTGTAAAATCTCTTTCATGTCACAATGCAGTCTAGGCTATTCTAGTTATTTTAACTGCCATATGTATTAAGGCATTGTCAATTAATTGATGAGAAGGGTGGTTCATATTATGGAATACCTTGAGTATTCCATGATAAGGCATGTTGCAGAATATTAAAAACCTGAAAAAAATAATGTGTCAGAGACAAAGGTGTGTTAAAAGGTTGACATTAAACACAGTTGATACGCATTTCTTGAACGTATTTGTGCTTTTTAAAACAACATGATGATACTAGCCAGTGAAAAGGAAAATGCAATTAAAGCAGAAAATAACTACTTGAAAACAGTTTCTGCCATAAAATCACTCTATGGAAATTGCCCAATTCCACACAATAGTTCTTGTCTTTTGAGCACCACCTTTCCTGTCTTGGGCATGAACATGAACACTTCCTTCTTACTACAGAAAAGTACAGCTAGAGTGCTCAGCATTTGCCTCCAAGAATAACAGTGAACTCTATATTCCCTTTCTTAGAACAGAAGTAAGCATAAGAAACGGAGGTACAATGATTTTAACTGCTAGAGTAATGCTGTTTGAAAAGATGGACCTAACTCTCCCTCTGTTGCTTTCAAACTAGTCCCACTGTTAGAAACTGCCGAACATGAGAAGTAGACAAATGACACGTCAGTATTTTAATATCCAAAATAATGCACAAGTGAAAATATTTGTTGTGATTTATAACAAATACTTACTTCATCATGCAGTTTTAAGCTGTATATTTTAGGGAAGGATTGTTTGTGTAATGAAACAATGCAAACAATTTTTCAGAAATTATTCAGAACCTACAGATGCTTTTCAGTTCCAGTACAGGCTTTGTATAAAGAATTTGATTCTTCTAGAGATGTAAACACTGTGTTCAGATTTGTTAATAAAGACAATTCATTATTTAAAACATACAATAAAAATATACTGTAATTAATTTTAAATTAGCACAAGAATTATCAAATTCACCCATACAGTTTTGTGTGGTTTTACATGTCAAAGTCACATCAAATACAAGCAGCAGTAGTAAAATCGTCGGTGTACTTGTCTGAGATGTACCTGTAAAAATCTTACATATGACACCTCAAGTCATTTGAATTTTTTTCCAAAAGCTTTCCATCATTTCTTTCCTCAAGCATACTAGAAAAGAGAAGATTTGTTATATGTCTTCTAGACCGAGTCCATATATGTGTTGATAAAGAGAAGAAGCTGTTGTCCAGAAATATTAAGAATGTGTTGCTGTCACTCCTGCCTGTATATATAGCTTCTTATGAACATGGAAGTTCACTGCTGTTAATGCGATAACCAGTGCATCCAATAGACTAATTAGCAATAATATCTTGCTAGTGTTGTTTGTAGAAAGACATTGTCTTACAGTGCAGGTATTCTGCAGGTCTTCTAGTCTGTCTCTTTTTCTGATATGTAAACATGTGGTAACTATATACAAGAATCACACTGGCTTTCTGGGAAGGAAATTAATGTACACCACTCAATCAAACCACATTCTGTGTAAACTCTAGGGAAGAATTTAACAAAATATTAATGTACATTTTCAAGTAGTGCTGTTTTCGTTACGCTAAACTTCAGGCATTGTGACGTTCATTTGTAACGTACTTCTCAAGAAAGCACTTGAAGCTTATATCTGCGGACACAAATAACTGAAGTACTTCGTTTAAAACAGCCAAACTTAATGCTATTTCAGAGACAAGCTTTTATTCATAGGTAACCTTGCCAACCATAATTAGCACCCACTCAGACGAAGTGTATCATACAGTTACACCTCTTTACAAACAGAAATGCCATGTAAATGAATTATATTAAACATAAGAATTTTTATTTATTTTTTGTTATTAAAGGCATAAGAATGTCTTGAAGCTGTTAAGAAATTTAAGTGCTGCGTTAGAACATGTTGGAAATATACCATCATTGAAGCACTGAAAAGAATATATTGATATACATAAAATCAATTTCTGCATGAGATCAAAAATTAAACATTTCAGAGAATTTCTGTGAATCTGCCTTTACCCAGGAGCATCAGTGAACCACTTTTTTTGGGCTTTTTTTCTGTTTGGGTTGCAATTAATACATAGGATATGAGGTTTTTTGCTCAACATGAATGGTTATTGAATTATTAACCTTTAAGAGGTTTAATTACACATTCTTAGAATTCAAATGCTGAGAAAAGCGTTTTGTAATACTTGGTCACTGCTCCAGGTATTTTTGTCAGAAAGTAGTTCCATTTTTTCCAGCATATTTATGGAGTATCCGGGGTCCACAAAGGAACAATTAATGTCGAAGCTCAAGAGAAGTTCAAATACAGGATATGACTACAGAAATTACTTGTTGTTAGGAATTTTTGATCATGTCCAAGCTAGAGGGAAAAGGAGGATATAGAGGAAACTTTCTAGTAACAGACATGCTTACCTTATTTTTCACTTTCCAAAGAGATAAATCCCTATTTCTTTGAGTGGGTCCTTAAGTAGGGGATATCTTAGCTTTTCAAATATCTATCATCTGTGCTCTTTCATCATTTTTGGCAGGTTATATCCCCAAAGATTTGGATTACCTGCAGAAAAATAAATGCAATTGTTCGCCTTGGCTTTCAAAGCCAAATGTCAGCTATGTATTTGATGGGGGTTATTTAATTTTATGGTAGAGTTCATTGAGTAAATATCACAATTTTGCCATGTAACTTGCAGGATTACAGAACAGTAGTGCAGTTAGTTTACAACTGAGCAAGCTATTTTGAAACTAGGATGAGAACTATGGCTTCTGTTAGTGTCATATAAATAGTAATTATTATATTCCAATATATTCCTTAAAAGCCTGAGATCAAAATCAGATTGACAAAATATGCTGTGCAAAGTAAAAATGACTCCTTTCTCCAAAGGTCTTTTTGAGTTATTTCAAATAACTGAGGGGTAAGTGGGCAAGATGACTTGTTGATACAGTGTAATTTGGATTTGAGTAAGTTTTTAACACGCCTGTTACAAAGGCTGTTACAAAATGGCAGCAGAGTTAAAAAGGGTTGGTTTTCTCACAGATGGACAACTCCTTAAATTCAATATGAAACAAGGGATGGGAACGTTTATGTGAAGTGTCCCGTTGTGGCTACTCTTAGAGGGAGGATGCTGGTCTAGCTGGGCTTTTAGAGTAAACCACAGTACCGGTTCTTATTTCTGTATGACAAGGAAATCGAGAGAGAAAAAGAGCGTTTATTGGCATAATAGATTAGAACAAAACAAAAAAACCCCAAAAATCTCCCACTGGATACCTGGTCAAATTAGCAGGTTAAATAAGTATATAAAGCGTTATTAATTTGAAACAGCCATGTTACAGAAACAGTAGGCTGACCTTATCTCTGCCATAATTTTTTTGTATTCTCTAGAGAAACTTAGAATGATTTAAGCCCAGTGATTACACAAAGGGACTTGATGTCCGCAAGCAGTGATCCTGCAAGCAGTTTTAGTCTCCATTGCCAACTGTAGTCATGCTGACTTTATTGAATGGAGCTCATGGAGGTCATCAGTGGGTTCTTGTAAAAGAAAACAGTATTACACTTAGGGTTGCATCTGAGAAAATAATTATATCTCGTGAACATTGGCTGTTACTACATTAGGCTGTAGCAGTAACAAATGGTAGTTATTTATATTAATTGTAAATTCAGTCTCAGACTGAAGCTTAAATAGTCTGTCACAAGAAATAGATATTTATTAATGGCATTTAGATTCTATTTTTTCCATTTGTGTTTGATGGTTGAATGTTAGTGATGCTAAGATTAAAAGCTTAGAACCTGTGTTTTTACTTTCTCCAGATTAAAGAGCAAACCAACCAACCAGCAAACATTAGAGGCAAACCTTCAAAATATCTTTGATTCTGAAAAACTGAAAATATTTACAGTTTTCTGAAGTTCAAAGTTAAGAGTAGATATAAATACAACTAGAATACTGTTCTTGAATCCTTTCTTAACCTATGAAAAATACGGAGATCTGCTCTTGATCTGCTTTCAACAGTGATTGTAATGCATGGGTTGTTGTAATGGTGTTTTGTTTAACAAGCAGTCATTGTCATCGATTATAACCAAATTGCCTAAACTTTTTCTATAGCTAGCTTTTTCTTTAGTACCTGAACAGAAGGTGTGTCTGAAGTGTTTGAAATATTACCATTCACAGTTATTTCTTATATTTTTTAACAGAGTTTTTGACTTGCTGGATAAATGTTATATGTTGTCTCCTAAAAATCAGAAACCAGGAGTCAAGTATAGCTCAGCAAAAATGGTTCGTTACAATCTGCCAGCCATGCACATATCTTTCCTCTAATCTTCCTAAGAGCTTCCCTTTTTTTTTTTTTTTTTTGGTTATTTCTTCCTATGGGATACCTGTATTCCCTGTATCAGCCCAGTTTGCCAGCATTAGACTTTTCTGCCTGGTTTTCCTCTTGTGTAGATGCAGTCCTATGTTTGAACACGTGTGTATTCCATCTCTGCTGCCTCCTCGTGCCTCTTTTCTCCTCATCTTGCCTAAGCAACAGGAAGCGTGCCAGAGACTGCTGTTCTTTCATGTCTCAGCCATAGTCCTGCAGTTTTGCAGAAATTGGAGCCTTGCAGGTATAAGATTGAGTTGGCAACAGGAGCCTACCTACCCGTAGGCTGCAGGTTTTGTTGCCTGCTTCCTGTCCTTATACTCAGCAGCTGGTGGGGGAAGAAAGAGGTGAACAGAGATTGAAAAACCCAGTCTTTGCTTCTCTTTCCCCCAGGTATACCAAAAAGAGGGACAAAGGCACTGTTGACTCTTGCTACTGCAAAAAATTTGGCTTGGGACATATTCTCATCTACGTGTAAGGTGTAGGTCCACAGCTATTCCTAGGCAGTAGGTGAATATAAATGCCCGGGTTGTTAAAGCTATTTTGCACCATATATTAATTTAAATGAAACAAATATTTTCTTCAGTGGCCAATACACCTTGCCAAAACAGCAGTGGCCAAAACAGTGGCAGAGCAATACAGCTAGCTGCTCAAAGTTTGGTGGGTACAGCTAGATGATGGGCCCAGGTAGAGCTGTTGCTTCTGTGAGTGCTGCAGCACCTGGAAGGACACAAAAAGACGTAGACTAGTGTGTGTGGCTTTGGGCCAGTGGCTGTATGAGAAGCAATTTTTGGCGGTGTGGCTCTAAAGGCTGATACAGTTAGTCACAGAGACTTAAGAAGCTTTCAGAATATCCCTTTGGGAAATGTTTTTCTAGAGAGCTGAAGATACATTCTCTGGTTCGGCAGAGACTCCAGAATCTCTAGTCAGTCTCTTGCCAGCTCGGGGGGGGGGGGAGGGGAAATAAAAAAAGCCCTCATGACGGTAGCTATAATCTTATTTACTGCTATCCAGTAGAGAGACTAGCAAGAAAAGAGTGTCATTTATCACCTTAGTGCCAGTTTAGCGGATGTTGCAAAACCTTCTGCCTTTTCTGCAGAAATGTAGGAAAACACTTGCTGTAACTATTGAATATGTCTTTTCTCTCTTTGCAAAGCATCTTCTGCTCCAGGCCACATACACCACAGGACTGGCAGTGTTATTCTACTTTATGATTTGTTAATTTCATCATGAATATCAAAGAAGATGGAGGTGATGGTCAATTCACACTTAAAACGATTAGTCATTTCACTTAACTGGTTACTAGTGTAGCGTGTTTAAATTGCAGACACACAGGAGCTAAGTGTGGGTCATTAGTAGCCCAAAGTTTGTGAAAGATCCTGAATTCTTTGTGAATTGCTTCTCTTGGTCTTCAGGAGTGAGGATTTCTGAAATTTCTGGTTGTGCATCAAAGCATTTGAGGAGCGGGTGTTTGCAGCGGGGATGTTTGGTGTTTAGTTTTGGAACATTGGCAGCCAGCCCTTTACTTCTAATTAAATGAGAGAATTTCTCACACAGAGAGGTAGTTGATTTAATTTTAATTTTTGTCAAAATGCCCAGAGCATTGAACAACATCCTTAGTACAGATTGAAAGAATTAATACCATTAATTCACCACCACCACGGGAAACTGTTGTTGTAGAGACAGACACGACACTGAATATCAAGTCGCAGCAATCGTGTATTTTATTTTACAAGCAGTGCTCTTTTATATCCTTTTACCTGGATGCTTATCTGTGCGTATACTCTACCATTCTACTTTTCCTCAATCCGCTGTCACATCACACGCCATCCAGCCAATACAATTGTTGATCACGCGCTGTTCATGCTCTGGTCAAAGCCAGGATGTTTGTCAGCCCTTATCTTATTTGCTCAGATCTTCTCAGGATTCTCCAGTCTCTTCAAGGGTACATGGGTATCTGCTCAGGGTCAATGTTAAACTTGTATTCTGATCCCTCGGAGCAGCCGAGATCTCCCACAGGAAACATTCTGGGGTTTTGTTTATGCAGATTGAAACTGATAATGAATATACAAACCTAAATGTATGATACTTTTGCCTTTTCCATGATGCAAGTTCAATTTCTCATGTAAAGCTCAGGCCTGAGAGGTAAAAGCACTTACTTTGGTATGTGGGAGATGGAGGCTCTCCTAGTTCCTTACTGGAGACTGAAGAGTCCATGGGCTATTTGTCCCAGGTAGTAATTGAGAACATTTCTTAAAGGATGCAGGTATCTCAGCACCCATCCTGTTTTGTTCTAGAGCATTTTGAAATGTAGTTATAATGAAAGCTTGGCAAAAGAACAGTTTAAAATGTAAAAATAGCAAAATGTGCGGAGGCTGCTGTTCATTTTGTAAGTCAAAAGCTTGTGACTAAAGAATGCTGCTTAGCAACAGATGGGGAAAATCTGGAGGTGATCACATCATTTTGCACTCCCTGAAAATTAATTATTCATGTTCATCCTACCTTTTAAGCACCATCCTTTTCGTGTCCCTGTTCTGCTTGTTCCTTGGGATTGGGACTATGTGACTGGCTCAGTCGTGTAACCCAGTTTTATTATTACCCCTACTCATGCTGATGCAGGTGTGATTCAGCTGCAGAGTTCTAGCTTAGGCTCAGGCTTCTTCAGTTCTCCGTCCCACTATGCTGTACATAATGTGTACTGATCTGTATAGAATAGGACACCAAGGTGTCCTAGGAAGGAAGGACACCACAGACTACGCAGTTTCTGTAGATGGTTGTTTCATTAAGCGCATGCTTCTGTCTCGACTAGCACTGTTCACCACCAACCCTTGCTGTAACTCTTCCTCTGCAACTTCTTCTCACACCTAGTTCACCAACAGTTTGACTTCATATGTCTTTTTTTTTTATGCTTTCAAAGAGCACAGGGTTGCTTTCATTTCCAAGTTTGATTTTCCTTAGGGAATTAATCAAATCTCAGTTTGAAAACTTTATAAGTGTTGCTAATGACATACTCTCAGTTGTGGCATTTGGGAAGCTGTAAAGTTCCCATTTGATTCACTTGGCACTGCCATCATTCAGCATGCATGGGGTGGAGGCATAAATACAGTATTATAAATTGGCAAATAGTGTTTCATTTATTTATCTACAGATGCTTTCTGTGTGAACCAAGACTTATGTTGACCAAGTCATTAATCAATTTGGTAGGCTTAAAATATAAGCACCTCATACCCAACTGAAAAATTAATTTGCATAAATAGTTAAAGAAGCAGTGATTTGCATTCATATTTAACTGGTGGTATATGCCACTAGATGAAATTTTGCCTGACAGTAAAAAGTCTTTGATGGGATGTTTGTACTCTTCACCAGGGTGAATTTCAACTTTTAAATTGTAATTTTGACACAACATAGCGTGGGAGTTATTTAGAAAAGTTACATTTTTCTTTGTTTCTTCTTAGGCCTAAAGTGAGGCACCTTCAGGGAAGGATATTGGTTTTCTCTACATACAGAGCAGAGAAAACTTCAGGGTGAATTATTCAAGATATTGGTTAGTGATAAAACAGTGGAGTATAAGAAGTTTTTTTGTAAAGACTGTCATCATATATTGATTATGCTTATTACTTAATAACAGCATGTTTAAATACGAGTTTCCAAAGCCTCAAAGTTACTACCTCCCTCATTGTATGCCTCAGTGGCATATAAATCCATTTAAACAAACAGAAAGGATGATCCTTTTTATAAAGAAAGTAGAGGAGCATTTACCAATATGTAAACAGGCACTAATAACAGTAATGAATATTTAAAATTTCTGAAAGAATGCACTGTAAGAAAGATCATCTTGCTATCTGATTTGTAAGAAATATATACTTGACATCGCATGCCTAATTCTTTAAAACGTCACATACAGGGGTCCCCAAGTTTTCTTTTTTTGCCAACTAGCCTAATAATGTCATGTAGCAGAGGCAGGTGATTGCATGCTTTCCAGAGGGACAAAAAAGTGCAGTTAGGAAGAAATGCAATGTGCACACATACCTGCTACATGATTCTAAGAGATTTTAAGAGATTAAGGATGAAAGTGGAGTTATGAAAGTGCTGATTGTGCCTTTATAATCAACGTACATATGAATAGCCATGGTGCAGAGGACCAGAGATCTGACTTGCCTGATACTATTTCTGTGACACTGGACAAAAAAGTGGATGTGTAGGGAAGACTAAATGATGTTTTTGCAGGCTTCACCAGTTTGTACCTTACGGACTTTTTGAACCATATGTGGTGCGGAGACGTGGGCACATAGTGTACAGTGTTGTGAGCTATTCATGATCAGGTATTGGTTCCAGTGAGGAAAAAAAGCCTGTGTTCTTCTCTTGGAGATTGTGCAGGCCCAGATTAAGAATTTTAGATGTCTTTCGCATAGCTATGTATGTTTGGAAACTATTAGATATTTGAATGCTGTTTTAATATAAATGAATTAATTTTTGGTATCTATGGGAAATCCTTCAGCGTTAGTAACAATTTTGTGCTCTCCCCATGTTAACAGATAGCTTGAAGGGCAGAGCAGATGTTAATAAGCACAGTTACAGAAGGAAGTTTAACCATTACAAGCAATGAAAAAGGCCTGGGAAATATTAATTCTTCTTAGGGTGATTACTCTTATAATGCACTCTCATAAAATGAAATATAACTAGAATCTAAGCTGGTGATTTGTAAATAATTGAATATCTAATTTAGTGTTTATTTTATTTGCTAATACTATTGTTTACTGGCATTTGAATTTATTTTCTTGCTTTTTTTTTTTACAGCTAGAATAAAATAGTCTGATGTATGGATTATTTGTCTGCATTTGAAGAAAGACTTTTGACTCCTAAAAAGGTACATTATAAGAACTGCTAAATAATTAAATAATAGATACCTAGTGCAGTAAGCATAGGTTTTTACATATTCTCAAATGCAAAGAAGTAAGGCAAAAGTGTTAATGTAAGAAGAGGGGGTAGGACATGGGTCTTCTCTGCTGAAAAGACTCTCCTCTCTCCTCTTTCCGAGGTTGTATAACCATTTCTTCCCCGCAGTTTCCCCTCTTGGCTAAAGTTGATCAAAGACTTCCCATTTCTATTTCAATCTATTTTATACAGTACTTATAAGATGCCTAGATCCTCCAGTTGGCATCTACACACGTCTGAAGGAAAAGCCTGATCATATAGCTGCTAATTTGAGCTTCCAAATTGAAGGTTTGGATGTTCATGTAAGACGCAATTAGTTGAAAATGAGGCATTATATACCAAAATCCCCATGTCAGCTTTGAAAGTTAAGCTTATGATGAAATAAGACATTTCAAAATCTAAGTTATGGCTGCATTCTCTAGGCCAAACGTGTGTTCATAATCCTTTCTACTTACTCATTATTTCTTTACACACGATAGCGAATTAAATCCACATGAGCCTTTTAGATAAATAAATACAGATCATAACTGATTTGGCCCTGATCCTGTTTTGGAATCTGCTGGTTTAAGCAGTGTAACCCTAACAATAAGGGTCAAGCTAATTACAGTTGCTTAGAAATCCAAATTTTCAAGGTCTGAGCTGGATCCTGCCTGCCGGCCTGAATTTGAAACTCTCTCTTTGAACAGGGACTTCAGCTGAAAAAGTCTAGCAGCGAAACAGTAATGTCTTAGTTCTTGACTCCGTGCCACCACTTACTCCCCAGCTTTCTTCTCTACAGGGTAGTTAGAGACAACCCAGAAGGTAAGGTGAAACTGGTTTCTGGAGAGGTTTTATTGGTGAGTTAGTGCCATAGGACAGGTGTCATTGGGTCGCCAAGCTATCCTGGAGGTGGCAAGGTGGCATGTGGTTGAGACTGGCTTAGGGTGAATCAGTGCATCAGTCTTAGGAATTAAGAGAAATTTGAGTGTATGCTACTCAAAGTATCACTAGATACTGAAGTTAAGACTTTTACCTTAAACTGGTAATAAATAACAGCATCTCAGAAGTACAAAAGCGAAAGAGGGGACTTTTAAAGTATAAACTGATCTATGAGTCAGTGGCTAGTTTCAATTCCACACTTCGTCATAGACTTGCTTTGTCAGCTTGGGCATATCCCTTTGCCTTTAGTTTTTCTGGCTCCCTGTTCGTGGGATAAAGTAAATACATAACCAAGTGCATGACAGAATTAAAGTCTTAATTTTATAATCTATCAAACAGGCACAGTACTCTCCTCATAGGATCTGTTTGGTATTTAACTAGAGGTTTTATTCTTTCAGCCACAACGGGTCAAGTTACATGAGTTACACTTATGTCCATAGTCATTAAAAAGACAATTATTGTGTTAATATAAGAAATCACCAGCAAGCCTACTCTGTTACAGTGCAGTAATTTTACTTAACTCTGAACTCTGTATGCTGCTTTCTACCTCATCTATTTGTTAGTGCATAGACCAAGATGCAGAGGAGCCATGTATACTCCTGGTACATAAGAAGAAACAAAGCAAAATATAATAGGACCAAAACCAGAAGGGATTATTAATATTATTAATTATTATTAAGCCTTTATGACTTGTTACAGCTAAAGAGTTAAAAAAAGTTGAAAAAGGAATTACTATACCTGTTTAAGTCTCTTTAAAATCTTTTTTCCAAGATAAAAATTGTAGTTAAGTTAAACTGTTGTTACTCAAGGTAAATAAGATCTGTACAATACCTTGGAAAAAGTCTTATGGTGGTCTGCCCTAATTGACTGAGAGTACCTGAAAGCTTTTTTTTGTGTTTTTTTTTGAAGGAACTTCACCTCCAATCTGGTTAGAATCCTTGATCCAGCTTTAGGATTTGAATTATTAACAATTTTTACATTCAGTAAACAAACACTCCAAACCCTCACTTATGTGCAGAATGCTTCATTCTTGAAGTATTGTACTGTTCCTAAAATTGCATTTAGATAAAAAGCTGTTCACCTTCAGACAATGAAACCATTGGGGAAAAAAAGACAAACCAAAAAACCAAAGGAGAGGAGATAGCTCTGACTTGCAGAAGCAGTCTGAGCTGACTGTTCTGGGAATGATCTTCAGAATTACCTCATTATTTATTCTTGGTGCAGTCCACCAATTAAACAAACAGTTTTATATATAGATACAGGGATGGGCTTAGCTTACTTTTTCAGGGTCATTTTCTGAGACATGGACACTGAAGATGTGCAGGCTCATATTACTCAACACAGCAGATACTCTCCATCTGTGTGTGTATATGCATGTGCAAACGCGTATGTGTAATGTTACAGGCTATCGGCAAAGTTGATAATGAGTGAAGGGAAGTCAGAGATTCCTGGTGGATGGATATCCGTTGAAATTCCTCTGGGTAATAATGCATGTGTTATTCAAGACACTAGAAATTTGCCAGGGATCCCTAAGAAGCTGATTGGGCAGAGAAAGAAAGAAAATGCACTACATTTTAATATCAGTAACACTTTGTGGAAAAAATTCAGATGACTTAGTATGTGATCATTCAAACCTGTCATATTAAAGTGAAAAAGAAAATCTTGATTGTGATCTCTGTCAGCTAGTGATGTGCAATATAATGCTAATATTTAAGAAAACCTAATTTACTGTAATAGTTATACAAACTGTAATACAGCAGATTTATTGCTGCAATTCAAGGCTTGGTGGAGACATCTTCACTATCTTAAAGACTATCTGTATAGATATTATATCTGTATAGATATCTGTACCTCATGCACCAAGATTTGCATGGGACGTCCCTCAAAAGTTTCTAGGTATTTTTTTGTGTTTGGTATGCAGGACGCTTTTCTTGAAGGATCTCTAGGTGTTTGCTGTTGTGGTGTAGCTGAAGGTGATCTGAACATTTACATACTGCCCATCCCTGTGTTAGGAGTCTCTCTTGTCTCCAACTAGTGTTCATAACATAATGCTTTCAGACTGCAAACATTATAAATATAGTATGACATCCTGTAAGTTAAAGAAAATTGAACTGATACACTTCAGAATGCGTCTGTAACAAATGAAGCAAGTGGATTACATAGACTTTAGCAGTTAGAATTATGTAATAGTTTAACACAATGTGGAATTTTTAAAGACTATAGTTCTTTCCAATGCTTAACATTCACAGATTTTAAAGATGAAGCAGGAACAAAACGTATCTTGACAATGGGAAGAGCTAGACAGAAGGATTTTATTAAAGAAAAATTAGACAAAAGTAGGAGACACGGTGTTAATATTTTTGGTGTTGCAGATCTCCCAAGTCCTGATATGAATTATTGTGCATGGAATATGAGAAACTGAAAACTTGACAATTGTATTACTACAATGTTTTGAAAGGACATGAGGTATAAATGCCACAAGAAAGTTTGCAACTGCTGCTATTTAGGCATGATTCCAAGAATTTTGTTGTACATAAAAAGGCTTTGAAAGTTTTCCATGGTTGGGAACAATTTATAAAATCAACTGATTATAATCTGGTTTTAATCTGTTTAAAAAAACACAAACCAAGACAAACCCAAGAATTACGTGTTGCAAGAACTGCCAACCTGCTGCTCTGTGTTTTCTCTACATGTCAGTTTTCCAAGTGTGACACGCCTCAAGTCTGAGACGAAAGTGAGAATGAAGTACAATAGATTTTTTATGTAAGCCCCTGGATTTTAAGTACTGGACAAGGCTCCAGTGCAGCCAGTCTTGCAAAGAACTTGCCATTAGTTGTGTTCAATAGACATCACAAACTGCAGCAATATTTAAGCAGCGTTCCTGCAGGCAAACAAATGGATAACAATACACACAGACATCGTAAGGGCAAGAGAAGCAAAAAAGAAGCAAGTTAGAAAATTCCAGAAGAAAAATAGAAGAAAGATTAAAGTTGAATGGGAAACCTGAGAGTAATGCAAACACAGAAGCATGAGAAAAAAGTTACAAAGAAACGGTAAGATGTTACTTAAGATAGCGTGAAATGGTGCTATGGGTGCATGACACAGACCTCCACTGCAGCTGCACATCACTGCTGCCCCGGAGCCCTGTGACATTCCATTCACCCAAGAGGATGTTCAGAAGTTGGATAAGAATGTGTGTGTCCCATCGCGTACACTAATGGGAACTGAGCAGCTTTATGTAAATTACTCAAATTAGAACTATGCTGCCTATTTTTAGGGTGGCTGAAACGCAGCAATGTTGAGTTTAGGCATTATGTGCCAATTTTGCCGGGCAAACTCCTGGGCTTTCAGTCACTTGGGAGATCCTTTTGTATGTGTTTGAAGTTGAAATGTTGGTATGTTTCCGTGGACAATAGGTAGCAGTCACTAAAGAGAGATAAACAAGAATTATTTCACTGAATCTACAGATAGAAATTTCTCTTCTTCTTGCTAATCCAGTTATGCAATATTCCAGTGTATATTTGAAAGCTTTCTGAGTTATGGTTGTTGAAATTTGAATTCAGTTGAACTATAGTTATCAAAGAGAAGCTGAAACAGTGGGGAACGGTGATTTAAAAATAAATTTTTTATAAATTTATAGTACACGTAATAGATTTAGTAGTGATTTTGAAAATTCTACTTCAAAAATTATAAATTTACTCTCAGGCATTCTTGAAAATCCTTCTGTAAGGCCCCTGACTAAAATCCTTTAATCAGTAGTCCCAGCTGCGGTTGCTAGCTTAATAGTTTCTGAAACCGTGTTTAGTCTGCTTTGGGCTTAGCTCATGGTAAACTGTACCATTCATAAACAGGAGACTTACGTGTGGTTTTACTTTGAGTCTCCATAAAAAGTCTTTATTGTGATCTGCTGAACAAACTTATGTGAGAAAGGTAGCCATTAAAAAAGGCAAATCAGTTGCAAAACTCTTTTTTTGCCACCTGACGACTCTCTTTTCATAAACAAAAAAAAAGAATAAAAATGAGAATGGTCCAAGTGGCATTCTGGGAGCTAAGGAAGAAGCTGGGAGCTCAAGAACAAGATTGCATTGCTGAATAACAGTGCCAGTTTGCAAACAATGCCACTTGTTTAATAACTACAGTCTATGGCTCTTTGATAGTAGATGATAAAGTTGAAGGAAAAAAGAAGAAATGCTGAGTGACAGAGAACCCTAGAAATGAAATCTATGTTTTTATTTACAGAGGGAAGCTCTTACAAAGAGAACTATGGTAAAATGCAAGCTAAGAAAAGAGTATCTATTTAACCCTAATTTAATATTCCTAGGAAGACTGCTTTATAGGAGTTGTGGATGAAGAGAATTTTGCCATGCTTTAAAAAAATCACACTAAAATTAGTATGTATGCAGGCCCATTTTGATATATTGCAACAACGTTTTCTGTTCAGACAGGAAATCGCCATAGCAGGGTAGCAGCCCTGGTTACCCCTACCAAGTTCATTTAGACTGAAGAATTCATCTCTTAGCTAAGTGTTGCCTAGCCAAGCTACTGAACATTTCTTCCCTGTTTTCAAGACAGTGTGGCTGAGAACATTTTTTCCTTTTATTTTATTGTGGAGAAGCTTGTAAAATACAGATCAAAACACAAGTAAAAAAACAGCCAGCCTATTTGTATTGAAAAGTCTGGGAGATGAACTCTTAACATAATAAAAAATGGCACTGAAGCTTTAAACCATTTGAGTATTTCCTTGTACAACCTTATCAAAACTTTTAGTCAGTCATGTACATTCTGTCTCTCTCTGGCCTTTCATAATAGAATAAATCTCCCCCCCCCCCCAATGGCTGATTCCAAGAATAAAATACAAGGGAAGATAATAGTGCTAAAGTGTGTTTTCTACAGGATCCTCTCAGTTCTCTCTTACTTAGTATCAGTATCTGAGCCTTCTTTTATATGTATATATATACACACACGTTAGCTGCATCAAGTTAGTGGGGAAAAAAGCTAAGTGTTTTTATTAAGTCATTATGATACTAGTCCCCCTAAAGAGTCTTAAGAGAAGCCAAAGCTGAGAAATGAACAATTTGAAATATCGGTGTTTCATCAATTGAAGCCATAGAGGACAGGAGCTCCGAATTCTCTCTCAACTGCATTCTGGGTCATTTCACTGTGACTCTCTCCGATCCCATTGTTGGTGGCTGGCGGTGGGGTGGGAAGGGTTAAAGGTAGTCTTTCTCTTACCAGATTCTTAGGGTCTTGGGCATCATTCTGTACCACATGAATCATGCAACCTTTCAAATTCATACAAGTTAGAACTTGAATCAAGTTTAAACTTGAATCGGTTTAAAGATAAACAGACAAAAGCAACTCCAGATTACAAGAGATGTACCTAACAATTACACATTACTAGCCTCACCAAACATGCTCTTATCACATCAAAAAAGATTGTGTTTACCTCTTCCCCCCTCATCTTGTAGATGAGGGATATTATTTCTCATGGAGAAACTTAGAATAAACTAGAAATAAAAAAAGAGTAGAAGTGAGAAATACTATTGACAAACCTACGTATCAGTTATGTCTTCTTGACTAGGGTGCTAGTCAACTGTGGAACAGCATATTAAGATTATTATTTGAGAGAGGAAGTTTTGGAAAGGATGACTATAGAAAAAAATGGAAGAGTTTGGGACAAAAAAGTGCATGCAATTGCAAATTAAGAAAAATTAGTGCATATATTGCCAGCAAGTGTCTTTTCAATGCAAGAGGTAGCTCACAGTTAAGTAGATATTAAGGACTTCATATGAAAAACGTAAAAGGGTTTCTGCTTGGTTGGAGTTGATTCTGCAAATATCCAGAATTCTTGCTATTATGTCAAGAAAGAGTGAACACGTGAAATTAATTACAAAGTATTACAAAATCCTAGAGCAATAGTTCCTGAACTTTCTGGTTTATGACCCTATTGCATTTCTTAAAACCACATATTGTAGAAAACAGATCAATTGAATATTAATTTAATTACGTCTGTCTTTAAGTAAGAGCTAAAGAGAACTTTATCCTAAAATAGCCCTTATAAAAGGATTGTAAACCTTGCTAGCCTGAAATAAAAATTGTCAGTTGGTAAGCCCCCCACACAACAGGTTTCGTTAACAGCCCTCAGTTACATTTCTTTATCCTCTTTGGCATATAAACAATGTATTCATTTAAGAACTATTTTTTTGGCAGATGTTTGCTTTTGGATTCTATTCTACAGTCATAGAAATGGAATTCTGGATGGCTAAGGAAAGCTTTAGAGACAAATGTTTTTATTTTTTAAAATGAAGTTATTTGTGGTCGTACTATCATTCTGCAAATGAGAAAGCCTCACAATCACAAAAATCCTCACCGCTAAACTTTCATACTTTTAAAGAAAGTCACTGCTCTTTTATAGTATAGCTGCATATTTTATAAGCAGTGCGGATTTCTGGTCAACTGGTTTATATTTTAGTTTTGCAAGCATAAATTTGAAAGTGATCAATACAGCTAGTATTAGACAAGCCCTACTATACATGTTCATGTACAAAAAGTAATTTTTAAGGTAAGTATGTTTTCGTTAGGGAAACGCTCACAGATGTCCTGGTTTGAGGTAAAACATGGGAAGCAAAAGGTCTCCTTCGCAATTGTAGCTAGAATCTGCAAGTGTCACCACTAGCAGGAATAGTACCCAGATAACTTAATCATTGGAACTACAACATAATCTATCTTGTGCAAAATATATTTTGTCATATAAGCTACATTTGTTCAAGAGATTTTGGTTTTATTGTTATTCTAGAGGAAACCTTGTGCAATCAAAGCCTAGGACAAACTGCAGAGACAAGCATATACAAAATTTCATTACTGTTGATGAAAGCAAGCTAAAAAACACCATGAGGCTGGGGAATGTATCCTAAGGATTTTCATCATTCACCCAAACACGTTGTTGCATCAACTTGGCTTAGTTATTTCAGGGTGAAGTGGTTTGAGGAGACAAGGCCTCTTCCACCTAACCTAATACAGCCTAACCTAATACAGCAAAATGCCAAATCACAAATAGGCAATAACCACATACAAGAATGTTACTTGCGGTTATTTTAAAGAAAAAGCCAAACCCTGCACTGAATAAAAAAACCCCAACAACAACAACTTAAAGAATTCTACATATATAAACAAAAGACAATTTAATGTAAGTATTTAGCAAATATTATTTAATTGCATTATGTGACTTCGATCTAGCATACAACACAAAGCTACAACTTTATAATCTCTTCATATACCTTTCATTTTCACTTTATGTAAATCTAAGCAAAAAACACCCCACTGACAAAGCTGAGATACAGTACATCTGAAAAAAACCCCACAGTTCATATAACATCTTAATGATGCAAATACACAAACAATACCTGTTTTCAAATGTTGCTCAGCTTTCCTTTTGTGAAGCAGGCTCTACCAGACATGCATGCAGGACAGTTATAGCCACACTCCGATTTTCAGTTCTCTTAGCACCACTTTACAGGGTTTTTTCTCTACCCTGAACATTTCTGAGCTTATTGCTTTGACTAAGCAAAAGTCTCACGGAAAGACTTCTTTTTATATTAAATGAAATAAATTACAATATAGGGCAATGGAAATCCTAAGATCTGGATTATAAAGCACACACTAAAAGTAAGTTTTCTGACATCAATACAGCCAAATGAGAAACAGGATAATGAACAAGTTTTAATCTTGTTAGGGATGTATTTAATACTGAAATTTGCATCTACAGAAAAATGTTCACTTTGGAAGTATGCCACAGCTCAGCCCTAGACTCTAAGTTAACAAATTCATCATTCACACTTAAAATGCACAGCAAACTTTAAACCGGAAAGTGCACAGTACCATTTTTACTGAACCTGAATACAGAAACCTAATACTCTCTCCTTTAATGATGGAGATTATATTGATCTGTTGTTAGCATTAGATTTGTATAAATACATAAGTGCAAGTCATTATAGATAAAGATGTTGTAAATGCTAATGTAAATACATTAGCATGTAATGACACAAGGACCAACCCTTTTGGCAATGGCTGTTTGTTCCATAGTTGTCATATCACAGTTCACTGCAGAATGTTTTTAACAATATCCACATTCGCAAACTATCAAAAGAGTAACAATTTTATGCTACCAGAACGCCGAATGTTTTATCTTCCAGGTGATAATAACTTTACTGAATTTATTGACAGATGGTCTATTTAAGACATTAAAACAAGTGCAATAGGACACAGAAAAAAGACAGTATCGTCAACACTTTCAGAAAAGCTTACTTAGAAGAGTACTGCATTTTATGAGAGGAAATAAGCTCTGGTACAAAAATGGTATGGTCCCAATGGTATACCTACATTTTTCACTTTCAAGTAAGTGAGGTGAAAGAGCTATCAAAACCGATTAAAAAAAATAAAGCATCTTAAAAGTACAAGTAAGGCACGCAGAGAATTAAGTTGTACTGTGCCACCACAGAATCTCTATCCAGTCTAGACCAAAGGGGTGTACTCTGCAAAATCTAGTAAGACAGACCTGTACTGACTTTGGAATGTCAAAGAAGAAAGTATAACTGCTAGTAAAGTAAGTAAATACAATGTAGAACATACCATACAATTATAGTTTACTGTGACAAAGGCTTATGATGATGTTCTAAAATCCACAATTGAGTCCAAGTATGTTCTCCTAAATGAACTCCTCTGACAAGAGACCACAATGTGTTTCAAATATCTCCATCACTGTCAATGGAAAATTGGCAGTTTCCAGAGTAAGACATTAATAAAAACAGCAAAAGCAAAGTGAAGTATCATGCGGCAAGTCACACATATTAATCAAAACACAGTACATTTTTAGTTTTAACAAGACATCATAACTTTCAAAAGAAAACACCTTTATCACTTAGTCTTAGCACTTAATTCTTATGCACTTGGTGAAGAACTTAATTTAGTTCATTCAGTGATATTATTGATTTGGTTAAAGTGCTGTAGAAAGAATAAAAATAGTTTGCATTTCTCTATTAAAAACATTTTTTAATCCTCTTGAAACTTGCATTCAGTAATAATTAACTCAAATGTTAAAACTGTTGGAACAGCATTAGCAAGAAACAGCTGTTATCTTAGATGGCATTTATTAAAATATTTCATGTACTTTGCCAAAGTACCGTGCAAGAGAAGCTTATCTATGCCCTATGTGGGACAATCTCATTAGTCATCTTTTGCTTTTTCCTTTAGATATTGCCTCTCCATAGGTCAGGTGAATAAAGTCAAAGAGTTGTGTGGCATTGGCAGCATTACCCAAAATTTTGGTGAGTTTGTCCTTCGACAGTGTCACTAGCTCCGCAATGCTTTTAACATGGTTCATTAAGGCACGGCAGTTTTTTGCATTAATACCTGGCATTTTTAATAGAAAGTCCTGTGGACCGGGGTTATATTTGTCTGACTCAGGAAGAATTTCAGAATCTGCTGTGACGGCCATTGCTGTTTCTGCGTCAGGTTGGGGATGGTTTTGTTTTAACTCTTCAAACAGTTCAGCAGTAGCATGAGGAGAGGGACACCACAGGATTCGTAACTTTGGGAAATGGAGTGTAAGAAGAGTTAGTTTAGAAGTAACATCATTACTGGAAATTTCCTGATGTAGAGAGCCTCGTGGAATCAGGGAGAAAGATTTGTTAGGATCAAATTCAATCAGGAGAATCGGTCGCTTATAGTAACGGGACATAGAAGTGCATTGTGTATACAGCCTTCCATTATTTAAGGAACCAATCAGATCACTGATACTTTTCCGCTCTACACAGATATCAGGAGTTAAAATATAATCTCCAACTTCCAAAGTAACAGGCTCAATGTCAATGCCACGACGATGAATCAGTGATGGAAGCTCACTACGAAATTCCCGCATATCCACTATTACAGTTTGCTGAACACTCTTCTGTTCCTGTCCACCTAAAGAGCAAAATACAAATAGTTAACCTAATATTTATGACCTCAGACTCTGGTTGTAGTTTTTCTGTGTGCTGCCAATGCTTCTCTAATGGATGACTTCGCATCTCGCAGATCTCCACAAATTCAACAGTATAGTACACCCAGACTTTATTTAAGTTTTCACTGTTATAGACAAAAATTAGTTGCCAAATTATATACTGTATTTTATGGAGTATGCTCTGCAGTTTAATAGAACTATCACACTCCCTACTATAAGCTTTGTGTATGTGACAACGAAATATGTTAAACCATAGATGAAAATTATTTAAATGCATCAGGAAAATCTTTAAGAAGTTGCCTGCAAAACAAGGTAACGAAGCTGATCCTTTTTAGTCCCACCTATTTCCCACAGAAATATGGCATTTGATTGTAGGAGTTACATTTTCACCCCTTAAAGATCTGTAGAAGGATGCATGAAGAGACTACAGCGTCAAGGCCACAAAAGACATAATAGCAATTCCAGAGCACATGCTAAAGGACAGCAGGATTACAAAAATTATAGTAAAGAAAAACAGAGGCAGAGCTGTAAAGATGAAGACAGTATACATGTCAAAAGAAAGGAACAAAAGTGTGGTTAGAACAGCAACAAATCATGCCTTATTGCAAAGAAAGTAGACAAACCCCACAATCTGCAGTTGCTCACCCAGGCTGTTTTGCCAAGATCAAAAGTCCCCCCCAACATTTACTAGCTGAAGGATAAAACTGCCTTTGACCATCTGTAGACTTCAATGTTTTCATTCCTCTCCACCTCCCTATAAACATTACTGACAGTCTCATCACCAACAAGCTGCCCAGAAACAATCCAAATGCTGTCTCAATAGTAAAATACTTCATTAATCTACATTTTCTTTTCAAAGAAAAACATAATTCATTGTCATTGCACCACAGAGGTAGATGGAGGAAGGGAGACAAAGTTTCTTTACCATCAGGACTGCAGAGTCCATGTGCAATGTGTCAATGACCCAGAAGCTTTGGACGGGATGTAAACACTATAGTTATAGGTCTTTTTCAAAGCTTAGAGTTGCGAGCCCAAATTCAGGGACTGCTCACCTGCTTTGCGGGTGTCAGTAGAAACAGAGGCAGGTTTAGCATCTCTTATTAGGTCTAAGTTTGTTTCATCTCTTCCTTCTCTTTCTTCAGGAATTACCATGCTGGCCTTCTCTCTAAGGAACCACAAACACACACACACACAAAACTGAAATTATATGAGAAAAATAGATCAAAATACTGTAATACTCTTCAGTCATTATATGTAGTTTAATACTAATTGCAATCCTGATCAGAAACACAATTTACGAGCCTCTCCAGATTGTTGGGCTAGATGCTGTATTTTATTTCCAGTTGTGACCACTCCTTAGCATTTTTTTTTTTTTTTATTATTTTTAGAACTTCTCAGGGCATATGAAACAAAGGAACTAATGAGTAGTAATAGCAGTATAACCTGGCGAGAAGACGCTGTCAGTAAAAATACTGTCCTATACCGTATGAGAAAATAATTGTTTTGTTCCCCCAAATGACTTAAGTCATAACAGCCTTAGAAATATCTTACAAGAAATGGTTCCTGCAGAAAAAAACCACACATTTACAGAAATTAAATTCACAGACAGTTGGGGAAAAATACAAGTGGTGCTGTTTAGCCTTTGAAATTTAATATTAACCCCCCCTAAAATTAATAAGTAAAATATCAGGTGCTGTGGAAAAGAAGGTTTTGACTTTTTGTTGATTCTCAATGGGTAAATTCTCTTAACATCTGAAAAGGAATTGAATTAAAAGTTTATTTAAAGCCTTCACACAGTTAAGAACTGCACTCTATTTAAAATGTAAGCATAAGGGAATTACATGAAACATTAATAATAAAGGTAGTAAACTAATTTTGTTACCGAATGAGTTTTTCGAACGCCTCCTTCTCTTTTCTGAGAGCTGTGAGATAGCGCTGTTCTTCTGTTGAGCCCCCATAGATGAGGAAATAAACCCTAAAAGTTTGGGGGAGGGCAGGGGGGGAAGGAAAAGAACAGAAAGAGACCACAAAACTTCATATGAAGTTAAAAATTCCCACAATATTTAAGATTAGTAGCAGTAAGTGCCTGATAAGTTAGTATTTGCCTTAAAAAAGGCAAGTGAAAACACACGATCTTTTTCTGTAAAGATATTCCAAAATCAGCAACAAAAATTCTTATGTTGCATATTCCCTCTTTTCCCAGTGGCAGATATGCTTACTGGAATTCTGGGATTCAGCCAGAGCGGACTCAGGTTACAGTCAGCCATTCAGTAAAGACACAAAGCAAGTATAATGGAGAAGTTACTTTCTTACTGTTTTAAAAACCTTCCCAGTAGAATATATATAACAAACAAAAATCTGCAATCATCCTGGGTTAGGAAAAAACACCACCTAAGATTTTAAAGTGATTTCTACAAAGAACAAGCTATTATCTATCTCAGAGATGAACACACCAACAAATTTAAGTTTTATACTGCAAATAGGGATTTATGTGTAACATGTAAGAATTAATAATTACCTTAAGGAATTAATTGCCTACAGCTTTTCAGCACAATCATTTTTCCAATATATTTTAATTGAGGTACATTTTGACAGACTGATAGGATTTTATTCCTATTACTTTTTTCGTGCGGTGCATCTCCTAACCCCTACTTGCATGACTGCATCTGATTTTTCTGCTCTGAAGTATAGGAACCTGATGCTGGAGATAGATACAACACATGCTGATTAGGCAATTAAAAATAAATTGTACAAATAACCTAGTAATTATCTTTATGCAGTATACTTCGTGAGTTCTGTCATTTATATCCGCACTACAGAGTCCTTACCTTGATATCAGGTACAGACACACTACATACTGCCAAACTGATTCCCATTTTCAGTTACATTGCATGTATACAAATCTTTGACTGGAAAATTACAACTGTTCTGTTAAATTTATGCAAATAATTTTCATGAGATGATTAAAGTATAAAGCATTATAATTCAAAAGCTAATAATTTTATATGACAACAAATTGTGTTTCAACCGTAGTAAGTAAAGTTTGTTTATTCTAAGACTTATGAAACTGCCGTAAGTTATTTTCAGAGTGGTACAGGTATAACGACAGTTTACTGTATTCAAGAAATACTGTATCAGGGCACCATATAAATGACAGATAATGGAAAAACTCACAGTATATTAAATTTAAAACTTTCTATATTTGTAATTAGTCTAACATTTATGACTAAAAGTGGGGTTTGCAATTCACGAATGTATCAACTATATAAATACACAAGGCAGAAATCTTCTTGTCAGCTAACACCAGAACTGAGCATAACAGCAAAAACTTCTCATCTTCTATATTGTGTTTTCCTTTACTTGTTTTCCTGCTACAGTTTCTGAATTACTGGTCTTCAGCATGACCAGACATCAGGAAATGTGAAAATTAAACCCAAAATGAAGCTCATTGTGTCAAAATCATACTTGTAGAGATGGTTTAAAGTGAGACTACAGCACATCAAAATGGATCTATTGCCACTAAGATCATCTAAGCAGAGGTCTTGTGGAAGATGGAATGAACTTTTTTCTTTTGATCAGGTATGTTTCTGTTAGGGGACTAAATACCTGCTGGGAAGTAAAAAACTATCTTTTGGTTAAATCAGACATTGTGATTTTGTTTAAAATTAAGAAGAGGGCTAAACAGGAATTAAAAGCTAGCTAAAGAAAAAAAATAATCACTGGATGTACACTCTGCCTTGAGTGCTGAAATTGCACTTTTATTTTTTCTTTTAAAACTAAGCTTAGACTGACCAAGTCAACTTGCCTCAAAGGCTTCCCAGGCCTGCTTGCCTTGTAGATTTCCAGCTGCCGAACAAAAGTTAGTTCTGCATCATATAATACAACATATCTTGGTTCTACTTCATGCAGTACCCGAGTGAGTGCATAGGGATCGTTGCAACCCTGCAACGGGTGAATAATTGTGAGTGGGTTCTTGAAAATACCGTAGTAACAATCTGAGGGTAAGTTCACATGGAAATCTTCGGGAATGGTCTCTTCGATACCGCTTTCTTGGCTACTGCTTAATTCTTTATTATCTTCCACCTGTAACTCCTCTTGCTTTTCCTCCTCAGTTTTGCCTATCATCTGGATTATAGTCTGGTCTTGCTGCTTCTTGTGTTTATTTTGTTTTGAAGAAGCTGTGAGTTTGGCTTTTTTGGCTTGAGGCCCTGTGTCTGGTCTGGCATTTCCTTTGGACTTGACGGCTTTTTTGTCCTTAATCCACACTTCTCCAGCTCTCTCATCCTTTCCAAAGGTTTTGTTATACAGCCTTGTTAAAAAAGCTTCCGCTCCAGCAATAATATACTCCCTGAGCTGTGCACAAGCTCGGTCATCACTGGCACAAATAAGCACTTGCCCTGCAGTCAAGAAACAGTATGTTTATAATCTGTTGTGCTGTACTTCTTATCCAGCTACAAGACATCTCTCGAGCAAATTGTTTTTAATGATCCTAGAAGCATGCCTGCCAAATGCCTTTACACTTGGTTGTCACAGTTGCTCTGGGCTTCCAGGGAGTCTAAATTGCATGTTTTCTACCAAACAAAATTAGAGAAGGTTAATGAAAGTTCAGCATTCCTTAGTCTTATACCATCTAAATTAGTGAGGTTTTCCTTTTGACCATCTGAAACAAGGCAGATACAGCATGTATTGAAATATACTCAAGCATCTTTCTTTTTTTTTTTTTTTTTTTTTTTAACGTGGAATAAGAACAAACTTAATTTAGGCCATTCGAATTTTCAGCCTTTGTCAGTTGTGTTAAAGAGTTTAAAAAATACATGTTTCACACAGTATTATTGACATTTGTGGGCCGTGAATAACAATTCTCCACACGCTGACTCAGATAAACTCCTACAACACTAGGTGAGAGAGCCAGTTCTTATCCAGAGTCAGAACACTGTGGGTGGGAGAAAAGCGCACTTTTTTACCCTTACTATTTCCTAAAATAAAACTTGGTGAAATTTAAGGGATGAAAAGGCCCAAAATAGGAAAGGCAGCAAAGCAGTTAGAAACACACTTGCCTTCTACTCTCTACCCTGTTTAGGTGCATCTCCTGGAGAAGCAATTTTTCAGGTGCATGAGAAGAATGTGTGAGATGGAGGGGACATAAGACAGAACCCCTATTTTTTTTTTTTTTTTAACGGAACTTGATAAATGAGTGAATGGTACTTTAAATTTCTGCATTATTAGTTTTATTGGTTTGGAGACTAAGGTATCAGTACAACATTGAAACGTAAGTTAAAATATTTTTTGTAATAATTCAGGTTCTTTCCTAAACAGTATTGCATAGCAACCAACAGCATTTCTCTTTTAGAAAAAGAGTTAAATAAGAGTTTATGTAAAACTAAATAGTTTTACATAGTTTATGTACATGTGTACATAAACTTTGTCTTAAGTTCACAAATGATTAAATTTAAAGCTTTTTATTAAAACTACAGTAAAGAGTTAGGCTCCTTCTGTCAAAAGTCATGTAGAACTAAAAACTGGCTGTACTGTGAAAGCTTACATAATTTAGTATTCTCTCACCTGGACCACCAAGGTCTTCACTGTTGTTATTCTCATTTTCAATCTCTTTCAGTACTTCTCTCAAAGCTTCCCATTTTGGGTTACTTTCTAGAACCAATTCCCTTTTCAATTCTGAAACAAAACAAGATTGAACATAGCGGCTCTTACAGCCAAAATATCCTTCAGAACTTTAAATTAGTGGTTAGACATCAATAGTGTGATGGCTGTTGGCAAATATAATATTCAACAGCCTACATATGCAACTTGCTATGCTGACGGGTTGGAGAGCACTCTTACAGAAACATTTAAAAATGGGGATAAGTGCTTTAGTGAAGCAAAAAGTTAAAATTTTCACTCATCCTTTAGTTCTGAAGTTACTAAATATATATTTTTTAATAAAAGAAATTGCAGCCTCCTACCCGTTCACATAAAATAAAAGAGATCAAACTAAACACCAATGTAATTCAAGAACAATTCCATAAATGCTCTCCCAGTGATCAGCTGAGCAAGCTTAGAAGAATCCCTTGATTCTTTGCGACTTTTTTTTGTTGTTTATTACATGCTTTTTGAACTAAGATTATGTCTCAACTTATTCCAGCTAACAGATTGAGATCTTGAGCTGTGTAAAATCATGTGGGGAACCATAGCACAAGTAATAATATGCAGAGCATTTGAAATCGTGTGACACTCTCAAACTTAAAATTAGGAATGATGAGTACCATTTTCCTTCTTTACATCCCTTTTTTCAGAGACTTTGCCTTTCTGATTCAGTTTCTCATCTGCAATGCGATAAACTCTAGCTCGAGCATTTACAAACATTGAAGTACTGGAGTCAAGAAACAGCCAACCTAAAGAAGAAGAGAAAGTGATAGTAGTTTGACATTAGCAATGTGTATGCGTTTCAACCCTTTCCGGTAAAAGCCCCAAATCTCTCATCGGGAATACCTGTGCTACCTGCTTGCTATGTAATTACTAACTTAATAAAAGACAGAAGTGTGATGCAGATCTCACACTGTTAAGTAACAGCAGTTAAGTGGGAAGATGAAAGCATTATCTGTCAATAAAAACCTACGTCCTTATGGCTGGTTATATAAAACCTAATTAGATACCTTCATATGTTTGGGAATGTTAATTAAAAATATCAACATTTCACTGTTTCATGCATTAACTTGTATGGTTATTCAGTGTTTACCTGAATTCTCACCAAAAGCTTTTTCACTGGCTTTCAGTGACTCCAGAAGATTAAGGAAAGTGACACAATCATACTGAGTTAGATACAGCAGCAAAGTACGTAGTATCTTCAAATCCTGGACCAAAGATTTTGTCTTAGCTCCAAGTTGATGCCAGAGAGGATCTAAATAGTGACGTATTGTCTAGAAATATGAAATGGAAAGTTCAGCATGTCAAATATATAGTATACCAATCAAGATAAGAATGCACTTTTTTCCCCTTTGCAGGGCATGCTACTAGTTTCCCGAAGTTATTAAACCTACCCAATTAAAGATGTGAGGGCAAGCTATTTCTTTTGAAGTAGTCAGTTTTTGCAAAGTTACCATAATATCAATGCCTTTACATAAAGCATTTTAACAAGTCGCAGATGTATATAATTTAATGGTTTTAGTATTTATTTTCCTTTCCATATAATAATAAAATATTAATACAATAACGCCCACCCCTGCCCTAGCTTTGATTTTACTGGTATTTGCCTGTGCCTTTACTATCTAGTATCCTTTACCTAGGTAAAATAAAACAATTATGTGATTTGATATTTTAAAATGAGATGAGTAGCATGCAGATATGCAACCTACAAAGCACAAGAAAAAACCCTCCAAATAGTTAAAGACCAGAAGGCCTCACAACAAGATTAAATCACAGGTAACAAATAACC
>NW_009648710.1:2921781-2923989 GCF_000708025.1 Charadrius vociferus | reverse complement strand
CTACAGAAAGCATTTTTATGCTAAACATTGCAGATCTGCCAAAAATAACAATGCACACACAATTAATGACATATATAGTGACTAAAAGATACAACAGATGCATGCATGTGCATATGATGTATTATGTACAGTGCTTCTAATACGGAAAATAAGAATACAACCAAGAAATTAAAAGGAAAAAAGGGGGGGCGGGGGGGGAGTGCAGAAGGTGTCCCTGCCCATGGCAGGGAGGTGGAACTAGATGATCTTTAGGGTCCCTTCCAACCTAAACCATTCTATGATTCTATGAATTAACTGTGTACTTATCCCTAAACTATTTAGAGCTGCAATTGCAGCCATCTTTATAAGAATGAACCAACCATGAATCACAATGTTCTTACTGTTGGGAATTTGGATATGAAGGAAGAACAATAATGCCAATACATCAGAAGCCCTATGGGCAACTGTAACGTCACCCTTATAGATTAACACAGTTTCTCTCCTTGTACCAGTAATAAACACATCATGGGAGAATACTCAGTTGCTGCTGGTTATTTATTTTACAAATAATAATTTTGTTTGCATGGCAGTTAGTTGGAAGACCTACATCCCTTTAGTTAGACACAGCAAAACAATACAAATGGTTACCTTGTCAAAAGGTTTACCAATAGCGTTTTCTAAAGAAAGATCTTCTACTTCAAGAGCTGGATTATAACGTTTGAGTTCTCTCAGACATGCATTCAAAATGTCCAGGATTGAAGTCTGGATTGCAAGCATAGCAGGGGTCATTGACACATGTATTTCCACCACTTCAGGTTTATGCTTCTCTAAAAATGAGTTCACTGCTATATGAAATCTAAGAGGAAAACAGCTTATTAAGATTTACATGGATGGTTTGCTTGACCTACAATTATTCAAAAGTTTGTATAAGCTACAATTATAATTGTTTTCAACATAAACAAGTAAGTTAATTGCAAAATAAATCAGTTTCTACAGATGTGAAGACTGCAATCTTATGAACTGCCTCAGAAAACCATCTATTCCACAATTATGACTGTAGTCATTCTAGTCACGCAAGCCTACATCGTGCTGCTGAATGATCCATGGAAAATTACTGCACTAGATTCTACATCATTGTTACACATAACAAAAAGTAAAACCCAAAAAATCTCATAAGGGAGAAGCTGGAATTGTTTCATAAATCCTTTGGAATTACATGGATCCACTAGCAGTTTCCGTGACATTCCTAGCTTCCGATTAAAAGCAGCAGGTCATTGTTAGAACACTGCCCTTATAGCCAACCCGGGCTGCACAGGTACATAGGTGCCAGCTGATTTTTACTAACAGAAGGAGGCCCAGAGAACGCTGTGTCTGCTGACCTCTGAAACTCAATGGGCATTTCCTTTACTGCATGCTGCGCCCCCAGGCCTTTTCATGGTTCGGAAGCCAAGGAACAGAATTTACAGAGCTTCTAATTCAACCTTTCCTGTCCTAGTTATGTCCATTTCTACTTCTTTGTGATACTGAGAGACAGACGGTTAAAGAGTTTACAACACAGAGTAAGAGTATGTTAAGATGGAGTGAAACACATTCTAGACTGGACTGAAGGAACAAACAGGCGGACCTTCTGCCTAAAGCAAGAGCACTGAATGGGTGATCAGCCCAGTTCCTTTTGTGGCTCTGCTCCCGAAAGACTTAATGCATGTCACAAACTTGGCAGTTTGGTTTCTATCAGCCATCAAGAAATATTCTTCATACAAAACATAAATGTAAAGGAAATAAAAAAAATCTGACATGTAGAAAGAGATCCATGAAGTTTCATCACAGTTGGAAACAAATACTTCACAAATGGCAGAACTGAGAGACTGTATTCCTGTTACTTTGTGACATAAATCATCTGTTTAATAAGTGAAGTTTTTCTTCAGCTATTAAGAATGCCACTTTCTGCTATGATTTCTATTGGCTAAAAGGACAGCTATATCATAAGGTTTGGCCCCTTATAGATTTAATTTGGGTCTATTTTCCAAATTACTTACAGAAATTTAGCATCTTTAAGACCACTTCTCTCAAAAGCTGAATAAAATTTGTTTATGAATACAAGAGGGATCTCAGATTAGCAGTGTGCCTGCATATGCCTCAGTTTCTTAGGAACCCATTGTAACATACTTCATCTCTTTTTTAACTCTCCAATGAAGTAAAGAGGTGCCTTACCTTGGCCACAGATAAAGT
>NW_009648710.1:2917923-2921719 GCF_000708025.1 Charadrius vociferus | reverse complement strand
CAACTGCGTTATCTGTAAAAGCTTTAATGAAGCCTTGCTTGTTCTTCTGGCGATAAAGTCGCAAGATAAATGCTTCCTGGCAGGACTCAATGATTCTGTGTGCTTTGTATACCAAAATGCCTAGCAAAATAAGAGGGTTTTAAGTTATAAAAAGTAAAGAAAAGTCTAATTTTGTATAGATTTTTCCCTCAAAACTGTCTTATTCTTTTAAGATTTTTTTTGCTTAAATAAAATATAATAGGAATTTAAATCTTCTAAAGCAATGGTTGAACAAACTTTTAGGGGTTCAAGCCAAATGATTCCTCAGTTTCAATACCACGGAATCCCCATATAACAGAACTGGGATAATGACGCATCTTTAGCAAAACAAAAGCTTGTGCTTGATTGGTAGGACTTACTGGCTTAGAAAATTCTTTACTTCTAAGACAAAACTTTAACTTCAGCCTTTTAAAAGGAGTAAAAGCAAATACAAGACACTAACACAACAAAGCATGTTCAGGATTGTGATATTTGAATTATTTTGTTACAGAAGTTCTGGAATTACAGACTTGTCAGACATGTTTCATTGATAAGAGTTCAAGCCTTTACATAAGAACAGAACTTCTGAAAACCTGTATTTTGCTTTCCCCCCCTTCTGATATTCATATTCACACTTGAGGACAGAAGGTACCATCAACTGTATGAGTACACTACCAATTTTCTTCAGGGATACAGTTATATTAGGAAAAAAAGATTTATCATGCACATTTTAGTACATAGAAGTGAAACAATAGTTTAACTACATTAAGCGTTTGAGGTGAATACTTGCGGGATTTACACTTCACTCAGCCAAGATCTGTTAAAAACAAGGCTTATTTTTTCTCACACTTAATTGTGTTCAATAGCACATTACATTTTTTCACTCTCTCCCTAGTGAAGCGAGGCCCATGTGGTGCTTTTATCCGTTCACAGCTGCCAGTGGAATAATAAATGCCTTTCTAAAATGGAAGCAAAGGACATCAAACATCACAGGTTTTACCTGGTACCTACACGCACTGTAAGTTTGTCAGCTTATTTAATTTCTGTAACAAGTTTCTTCAACTCAGCACCCAACCATTGATTTTAATATGCCTTTGCTTTGTAAATGAAAAAGCATCTACAAGAAAAAGACTTCCATAAAACTACTAGCCATTTATGATCAAGTCATGGAATAATCCACTAAAAAGTATTTTTCTATCTAGACAGTCTTACATCTCTCCTATAAAGCAAAATTTTCAGGACATGATAGTGATCCTACTCATTTGTGAACATTTTCCAGTTTTTCAAGATACGATTCTGAAAGGACATTACAAGACACACAGAATTTGTAACAGGCCAGTAAGACTATGGGTTTCTTATAACTTCCTGCTTTTAGTCAATATTTCTCTGGTAATTAAGTGAGTTCATACTGCTGTGTAAGCCTTGGTAGAAACAACTTGCCACTGTTTACTGCACCAACTCGAATCAGTTTTATTATGCTATTAAGTACCTCACTTCTACTTTGCCAAACCCACCAGGAATAATTCTTCTTTACTACAGCGACAATTTCTTATCCTCATTTAGCTGAATTTATGAGTTCATCAGACTTTAATTCACATGTGATTCTACATTGATTTTATAAACATCTGTAACACCTGGATGCACTTCACTGATTGTTGCTATTTTAACTCCTCAAGAAACACCATTACAAGTTTTTGTCGTACAATTTCACACACTGAATATACATTTCCAACAGGACCACGTGTTGTCACAGTTTTAACTAAAGCAGGGAGGCTATCAAAGCTGCTGTCACACTGACCTCTAGTGGCAACGCAAAAACTGTAACAGCTGCGTGTCATCAGAGGACAGAACTGTTTTTTAAATCTTCAGTTTATTTCTTCTTTTCATATTCTTAAAGTCCAAAGGTGTGGTTTGTTTTTTTTTTTCCCCCTTATTTGGTAGGGCAGAAAGGTAGAGGGGAAGGCATCAACAGGAAGAAGACAAATTAAAGTAGGTTGCCTAGAAAATTTGCTCACTTTTTTTTTTAACCTAGAAAAATCGGAACTGACAAATCTGGTGTCCTTTGGCTCTCGCATAAAACTATTCAAAATGTTTCACAGATTACAGCTTTTTATACATTGACTAAAAGGAAGGGGACGCAGCTTCTGAAGCAAACGTACATTTTTCTAAGCATTCAATGTTCAGTTATGTTTAGTCATTAAGGAGATGTTAACATTTTGGTAACACTAAAATATTCTTGTATTCCTGGCTCTTAGAAGTCTATTTTACTAGCTCTCCAGGCTTAAACAGGGTTTCCAGCTCAGACAAGACCACAAAAGCAATGGGGGTCGGGGGAGAAGGGGAACAGAACACGAGAGGAGAAAGATAATTGTAACATCTTTCATTTATAGCTTCTATGTAATAACAAAAAAGGTCACAAGCTATTCCCCAAAATCTTTACAAGGACAGTGGCAGCATAACTTCATAATACTGCTATTTAGATAGTGTCCAAGGTGTGTCAGACAAAGATTAGTAAGATACTGCTATTTTTTGATAGGAAAAGTCATCAGAAGTAATTGGTTAATGCAAAAAAATAGGTAGCGTGCAGGGCTGATAAAACATGCTATCTAAGATCAGCTTCAGTCATAGGCCATGTACCGAGAGTATTCTGGACACTATTTCATCAAGTGCAATCAATTATTTTCCTTGTAAAGAAGAACTACATATTTGCTCCTTTTACCTTAGTCTTTGCGGAAAAAAAAGGAATAATTATACCATCTCAATACTGGTCACTATAACTCTTCATGCAGAATTAAGCCTTATGTATTTTCAAACAGAACAGTCTTACCTTTATTTCATTAAACTCTTACCAGTAATGAGGTTTGCAGGAATTCTGTCAGTAAGGAAATCCACCACAAGGATTCGACTTGTTGCAAAGATGACTCCTCCTTGTGTGTAAAATTCATATCGAGTATTATTTGTAATTTCATTGGTAACACGCCGAGGAAGATGAACGACTCCATCTGACCTCAGCTGATCAATAAAATACTCCTAAACCAAACACAATAGAAACACAAGAGTTCATTGTGGTAACTCATTAAATGGATGCAAAACCCCCTTAATTATATATACCCCGTTAATTTTGATGAACTGTCCACAACAAATAAAAACCATGAGAGTATAAGATGCTACCTAAGGAAGTCAGAATTATCACAACTTTTTTCATCTTAGATACACTTTGTTCAGTTTCAAACTCATCCAAGTGATTTAAAAGTCTACATATTTTCAGTAGTAGCTAGACAATACTTCAGCAAATATGAGCCACCGACACCCAAAGGAGCTTACATTTTCTCTTATATTTTACCAGCTCTTTTCAGAGAATAGGCAATTTTAATACTGAGTTGTAATACTGACTTTCCCAATACAGAGAACTGGAGAGAGATCACCTTTCAGTCCCCTCACCTGCTATGACAAACAACTACACCGGGTAGGTAATATATGTCAAGCTTAATCTTATAAACTACAGCTGTGGTATTTATCCGCCTATGGTCACGGCAAAAAGTCCCGGTAACGTCACCTCCCTGATGGGGGGATCTCTCCGGTTCCAGGGAAAACCGAGCGCATTTTCGCATACAGGCAGGGACAAACCTGTCAACAAGTTTCTCCCCTTTCTGCTCATTGACTACTCACATATTTCTGCTATTACAGGTTATGAATTATTGTGAGGACTTCACCGTAGAAGTTCGGACCCCGCTTTGCCCCTCAGGGCGCCTGGCCGGACACCTTCTCCCCGGCAGCC
>NW_009648710.1:2913142-2917526 GCF_000708025.1 Charadrius vociferus | reverse complement strand
GGTGGGGAAGGGACTTATCTGCCCGGCAGACTCCCACAGGTGCTTGTATTGAGCCCCGTCTCCTCCTCGTGCGGGGGGCGTGTGTGTGCTGAGTGTAAATATAAGATGGGGGGGGTCTTCTCCTTTTTTACTCTAAATTATTTGTTGTATGTTACTCATCGCTTGCATTTCTTGAGCGACAAAACCAAACTTGACTGAACTTCAGCCTGCATTCCTCACACGAGGGATCAGTACCTCAGTATTTTCCTGGTACCTCATTTTTTAGTGTCCCCACTTCAGTCCATGCAGAAAAGGCAGGTGGTTCCCACAGGGGTGAGAGGCTCTTCAGACCTGCTTTCGGGAGCAGCTGAAAATGAAGGACGCCATTCAAAGTTACCCTACAATTCAGCTTGGTGAAGGGCAGGTGAACTTGTTTGTCTCCAGCCCCTCTTAAAGTAAGCAGTTTTTCTGGGCCTGCTGCAAGGGAGATGGGTGCTGCTTCAGCTGGGTCAGACTCGCCCTCTGGGAGCGAGGGCGCACTGGCGGCTCTCTTGGCAGGAGACTGGGCAGAGGGACAGTGTACACCCAGCTGCGTCTGGTAGCGAATGTGTGGGAGAGCTTCCAAATCTGTTTTATTTACACTTGGAATCAATTCTCACTATCTTCCCCAGTATCGTCTTATTTCAGAAAAATGCCATTGTCAGGGCGTTGAGTCAACTGTCTGATACATTCAAATAAATACTTTCAGTTCTTTGTTTCACGTTGTCACACGTTGGCAGTTGCAGTGGGGTTTCCTTTGGTCTTTGTTTTTTTCTAAGTAAGGGAAAATACAGTGTACAGCTGCTAACGTGCTCTTTTATTGCATACTTACTCAAGTTGACACTATTAATGAAGACGTGCTTTACAATGCATTATTTGTAAATTTGCCACATAGTCAGGATTATGCGATAGAATCTTTTAAATTAATATAGGAAACTTTAAAATAATTTTATAATATACCTATTTGTGTTTTAACATGCAGCACAGACACTCAGAGCAAAGTAGAAGAAAGTATTTAAAAACTGGCAGAAATTATTAAAATATGGGAACTATTCTTGCTTTTCACATATATGTGTCATATTTCTCAAATTTTGTGCTGATACATGGACAATTTTGTCTTTGCAAATTGGATCATATTGCCGACTCTTTTACCATGCTTTGGTTCTCACTTTTAGCTGGCTGCTACTAAGCTCTTTGACTTTTGCATCGAAAATTTATTTTAGACCATAAAAATGTCAGAAAAGCAGTATTTTTCTTCGACAACATTTTATTTTTGTGGCCTGCAGGTCATTTTACTGACCAAAATGAAGTCTTACACAATAACATGACAATTATCATTAACATTTACTGCTGGTTTTGGACACTGGATGAAAAGCTGTAGTCCAATAATGCTATTTCTTTGAAGAATTACAGTATTCTATGGAGTTGTGCATATAATTTACGAAACAGCCATTTCCTTGACCTACTCTTTCCTACATACATTAGAAATAATACATTTTCTAATGGTCCAAATAAAATATTTCAGGCACCTCTGTAATCTGATTTTATGTTGTACTACAGCGAAAGAAAAAAATATAAAAATATATAAATATAGTATTAATATAAAATTGTTGTGAAACTTACTTTCTATGCTTATATATTTATTAACCAGTAGAGGGCTGTCATTTGTTACCTTGGAAGAGCAGAATTTAGGCCTAAATCTTGCAATTCATTTTTGTGTAATTTTTCTTTGCAAAACATTAGAGTAATATTTAAAAAGTATTCATAAAAACACAAGAAAGAACTTGTATAGGAACAGGATAAATAAAATTGGCCTAAGAATTAGCTAAGAATTAGATATGATACGTAATTTTAAAGTTTGGATTAATAAGCTAGGAGGGTGATATTCAGGGGAGTACACTCTTAACACATTTCTGTATTTAACAACGAAGGCTTGGTTTTAATTTTAAACAAATTAAAACTTGTTATATAAATATATGTAATAAACATTTTGAGTAACTTTAGGAGTCTCATTCCATATAAAATTATAAACAAATGCAAATTACAGGCTACTTTCAAGCTGATAGATTATGTGAGATGGTCAGTACAGCCCATTATCAACCTCCCAAGAAAGGGATTTACTTGTATGTTTTAAAAATGCATTAACAGACCTATTTACTTCACCATATTAATATTATATGAAAGGCAGGTTAATTGTACAGTAGTGCAATAGAACAAATCAGCAGAGGTGGGATTATTATTTGCATCACTTGTTATTATTGGGATCACCAATATTAATATTAATCTTCTCTTTAATGCATGCATTTGACAACTATTTTTTTTTAAATTTTATTTTTGACAAGTTATTAATTATTACTAGGGAAGAGAAAAATGCAAGAAGCCATGACTAAGTCATTAATCTGCTCATTTGTGTAACGACAACAGTCTTTTCTGAAAACTAGTAACAGTTCTTCTGTGTCATATTAATAAATTTTTCTCACTAATAATGTAAAGAGCTGAGGAGGACTACCTGTGAGAAGAAAACCAATATTTAGATAACTTATGTAAAACTTATTTTATATTATTTCTAAAACATCAACATTTTATTTTGTCTTCCATCTTATCTTTGTATTTAAGTAAAACTCAGTAGTTTCAGCTATGAAAATGTGTTGAGATTTCTTATTCAGGATTTTTATTGTGTATTTGGCCCGGTTTGTTGTTTGGATTTTAGCCTGATCAGCCTCATTATCTACAGCTAAAAATTGCTGACTTATTTAGGGAATGTTTTAAACTTCAGTTGTGTTAGCCAACTGAGACGACTAGGGCCAATTTCTTTGAAATGGCCTAAAAATTCTCACATTTTGCAATTTCCCAAAGAGCCAATTTTGCAATCAATAACATCTACTATATTTACTTCAAATCCTATATACCTTTTGATTCATTATGTCTGATTAGGTTTATCAATACACTGGTTCCTAAAATCATTAGCTGATGAATCTTAAGAGGTTAATATCTATAGTCCTCTTATTGGAGTTACCTTGCATCATTATATCATAGACTACGTATTTATTATTTTTCACACCTTTAGTAAAAACAAAGACCTGTCGGAGGAGACAAACAAAATTGTCTGAATTTGTGCATAGTTTTGTTATCCAGTTTCCCAAGGAAATACATCTTTTTTTTTCTTTTTTTCATAAGAACAAGCTTCCTTTCTAAGTAAAAGAGTAAAATAGAAATACTGATATTTATCTGTAGGTATAAAGATACATTGGAAATCGAAAAAACGTGTTCCATAATTTTGAAATTTATTATAAGCCATTTTATAGCCACATCTGTTCATGTTCTTAGAATATTTAGTTCTGAGGTGGGCACTTTCTGTAATTTGTAACTGGCTGAAATAGATTTTTCTCCAGCAGTCTACATACAGAACGTTCTTTAAAGGTTAAAAAATATTTCTTCTATAAAAGAAAACCTAATTATTCTTTTTCAAGGAAGCTATTGTAAAAATTAAACATGACATGCTTTTGCTGGGTTAAAAATGAACTCCAATTAAAGAATTGATTTGGGCTATGATCTGATGGATAGGAAACATTAGTAAGGGAAAGGTAAGTTCTCATCCTACATTGAGTCTGCACAGACTGTGAGACCCTGGAATTACTAACTCCTTCACTTTCGTTTCCCCTTTAGGTACAATTTTCATACAAGTAACAGCAAGTGTGTTCAATGTACTTTGTCTTAAGGAAACTCAGAATTAAACTTAAGCAGCTGTTAATGATTTTCACAGTATTTTTCTCCACAATTACAAAGCTAGGTTAAAAATTTTAAATATATGTACAGTTTGTACTTAAGTACCCTGAACAACCTTAATTTTGATTTTTTTCCCCCTCTACTTGTGCATCTTAGATAAATAATATATGTGATGACTGTGTAATCTACTTTAACAGCTTCTAGATTTAAAAGTCATGCAATAAAGCAAGGTTTCTTTATTGTAGCAATATATAAAAATGACAGATGAAGCGTTTTAACACATTACTTATGTTCAAGTCTATCATACATTTCTAAGGGACTTGGTCATAGTCACTCAGAGATGTTTAGCTGTTCATTAGAACAAATTAATTACTTTGTTATTAACAAAAGAAGCAGCAGTTGATGATGCAATGGGGAATATTTCAACATGGATGAATATAAACAGTATTACATAGGCATAAACATTTGCACCATTGTGACCAGTGTATATTTCTTGTATGGTAGTGGCAATGCAAATCTGGTGTTGCAATTCTGTTTGAAGACTTCGCGTTTCCTGACCCTGAGTGAAAAAATGTTGATGAACAACATCATGTTCTGAGTGCTACTAGAAGTGGTTTTTTTCTGTGAAAAAAGTGATCTT
>NW_009648710.1:2900645-2913105 GCF_000708025.1 Charadrius vociferus | reverse complement strand
TGAGTTGTTGAAACATGTAGTTCGAGGAATACTTGTTTATCCTTCTGATTCCAACAGAATAGTCACAAAATTTTGGGATTAGAACTGGAGCTTTATGAAAATAGAGGTTACTCTCACTCACAAACCAAATACTCTGTCAAGTTGTTACTTTGCTAAAGAGCTTGGATAAGTTCTCATAAAGAAAACCATGTAAGATAAGATTGATGCAGCATTCTGAAGAGCGTGCTTTTTAAGTACCAGGAAAACAGTTAGCCAATTAAGGAGCTAATTTGCCCCTCAGCCTGTTATTCTTGACAGTCCATGTTGAGAAAGGAGTGAGGTACTTTTCTGTCCAAAGCATATTTGCTTTAGTGGGCAAACCAGATTCAGTCATTGTCTTTAAAGCTGAATTCCAAACCCAGTGTTTTCTATGTAAGTGAAATGGATAACTTTATATCAAGTAGGGAGCAACCACATTGCTTTAGTAGTGTCCTGTGGGTAAAACAAACAAAAGACCAAATTGTGACTGTTCCTGAATTTCACTGGTAAGATATTGTTACCTTACAGGTTAGTATGAACTATCAAGTTTATATAGATATTTTTCCCGAGTCATATCCTCAAATTTACTGTTTCTCCAATACAAAAGTAGTTTAAGCAAGGAAATATACTAACATGACAATTAAAAACCTTTTCATATTAATTTGAAAATTGTAAAAGTGGTATTAATATTGTTTTACGTGAGAGACATTTCTAATTAGAGTGCTTCTAGCCTATTATTGAGACGGGATATTGCTGCTAATGTAGGATCACATTTGTAATCATTTACTTAACACTTTAGTAACTGAAAGCAACTGCAGTTTCTTCACTGAAGGAATATTCTCATTTTCTCTACAGGGCAGAGTCATACCTCTATAACTATTCCTTGACTTCTAAAGAGAACATAAAGTTAACATGAAGCAAACTTTCCTGATATATAGAATTTTGCATTCCTCTAAGCATTTGGTTATAGAATACATACAGCAAAGACAGCAATCGCAGCATTTTTACACTGTTGTACAATGTTCTGTTTATGTACTTCCTGAATCAGTAGATATATTCAGAGGAATTTGAGGGTTAAAAATTGACTTGACCAAATGCACACTTACTAGAACTAGACGTGGACAGCAACCAAGCAGAGGAAATCAGACTCAAATTTCAGGCTTGATCTTCTGAAACCCGCACCATCCTTACCCAGAGATGTCAACTCTCCTATAATGCACTACATAAGTGTGACTATTGAAGTAAGCCAGGAAAATGACATCTTACTTTAGATAACTATTTTCTATTTATCTCTAGAGAGATTTAGATTTCTTAGATTTAGAAAAGGCTCATCACTGCTCCTACTACACCAAGTAAAACATGACTTGTAAGTAAATAAAATGGCATCTGCCTAGCTGACGTATTCCGGTAAGGTAGAGGATGGTTAATTTATAGGAAAGAAAAACTAAGTGTCTGACTGAAAATACAGTGTATAGAAGCTCTAAAGTACAATGTCACCATTTTCTTATAATGTTTTCATTTTGGGCAGATCAAAGTGGGAAATAAACCTCCCTCCTATCAGTGTTAGATTATTCCAAAGGAAATAGTGCAGGGATTGTGATACTTTATCTTCTCTTTATTTCAGTAATTGTTGGCTTTTACATCCTACTTTGAATGTATCATGTTTCCCAGAAACACATCAAGAAAACTAACCTTCTCTTTAGTAAATAGTATCTAGAACATCTTCAGGGCATTTATAACCTTGAATGAATTTCCTGGGATTTATCACGCTATACAACAATCAAAATTGGAATCTACATCTTCAATTGCATGTCAAATCAATACGTCTTTTCTACTCTACTTTCAGTAACCGTATCTGAAAAACTAGATATGTACCAAATTATCACATTTCTCAGATTTCTTAGTAAGATAGTATTATGAATGTGTGATCTGTTCTATTTTTAATGATGTTTTAAACTCAATTTAAAGTAGAGAGAAAACTGTTGGCTTACATTCTTCAGAACCTGTAGGAAACCTTTAATTACGAAGCAGCAATAATCATTTCATAGTTAAGACTGAAGCTGGCTTCTTATTTTAGACCTGAATAGTAAATTGTCTTTACTGAGCTCCAAGAGTTCTTTGAATCACTTTTAAACTTTGCATGCTGCATTTTATCCTGGAGTGTATGTTTCTATGGAGTTTGTAGGTTAGTCAGTTAAAATGTTTTACAAATGTAACACTCAAAAATCTCATCTGACTGTTGAGCATTTTCTTAGATCCTTGAAAGTGTGAGGCCTACAGATCTCCCAATCATTTAATTCTTTTCTTGCTAGGAAAACAAGTACATTTTTTTAGAGATAAAATCTTTTTATGTTAATGAGCAATTATACTGTATTTGGTTTGTGTGGTAGGGTTTTGGTAGTGGGGAGGCTACAGGGGTGGCTTCTGTGAGAAGCTGCCAGAAGCTTCCCCTATGTTGGATAGAGCCAATGCCAGTCGGCTCCAAGATGGACCCACCGCTGGCCAAGGCTAAGCCCATCAGCCACTATGGTAGCACCTCTGGGATAACACAGTTAAGAAGGGGAAAAAGTTGCTGTGCAACAGCAGCTGGAGAGAGCAGTGAGAATACATGAGAAACAACTCTGCAGACCCCAAGGTCGATGAAGAAGGACAGGGAGGAGGTGTTCCAGGCACTGGAGCAGAGATTCCCCCGCACCTCGTGTTGAAGACCATGGTGAGGCAGCTTGTCCCCCTGCAGCCCATGGAGGTCCATGGTGGAGGACCCCACACCAGAGCACGTGGATGCCTAAAGGAGGCTGTGACCCTGTGGGAAGCCTGTGCTGGAGCAGGCTCCTGGCAGGACCTGTGGCCCTATGGAGAGAGGAGCCCATGCTGGAGCAGATTTGCTGGCAAGACTTGTGACCCCATGGGGGACCCACACTGGAGCAGTCTGTTCCTGAGGGACTGCACCCTGTGGAAAGGGACCATGTTGGAGCAGGTAGTGAAGAACTGCAGCCCATGGGAAGGACTCATGTTGGAGAAGTTCCTGCAGGACTGTCTCTCGTGGGAGGGACCCTACGCTGGAGCAGAGGAAGAAGGATCGGGAGAGACAACATGTGATGAACTGGCCACAGTCCCCAGTCCCTGTCTCACTGTGCCGCTGGGGGAGAGGAGGTGGACAATTCCGGAGTGAAGTTGAGCCTGGGAAGAGGGGTGGGGTAAGAGGAGAGTGTTTTAGTTTTCATTTTCTCATTATCCTACTCTGATTTGATTGGTAATAAATTAAATTGATTTTCTCTAAGTTGGGTCTGTTTTGCCTGTGATAGTAATTGGTGAGTGATCTCCCTGTCCTTGTCTTGACCCACGAGCCTTTTGTTACATTTTCTCTCCCCCATCCAGCCAAGGAGGGGGAGTGATAGGGCGGCTTTGGGGGGCTCCTGACACCCAGCCAGGGTCAACCCACCACGTATACGAAAAAAAATAAATCTCATGATATGTGAGACTTGAAAAAAGACTTAAACCACTTTCCAGCCAGGAAAGCAAACAGAATTCTAAACATGCAAGTACGCGTAAGTAAAGATAATACAGATATTAAAGAGGTATGGATTAAATGATTCTTTATAAACATGCAGTTTAAACCTGCAGCACAAAACATAATGTAGGACAGACAGAACTAAAGCTGCGTAAGGTTTTGATAAAGCAGTGTGTAGAGGGCTGGGGCAGGTCCCTGAAAAGGAAAACACAAAATTTTCAGATCCAGATTTACGGACAATATATTAGATAAAGTAGGAAAATAACCCTAATGCTGGCGCAAGATCAACTTAGTAACTACTTTTTTTTTCTGTGTTGAAAGTACACGTCTTGTAATTTTTTTAAAGGTTTTTGGGTGCTGCAATATAGAAAGCTCTAGTGGTAGTTTCTTGAATCTTGGGTTTGAATAGAAATATATTCTATGCAGAAAGATACGTGCTTCTAGAAATCTCGTGATATATTTACTCATTCTTTCAGATTCTTCGTTGCCGCCTTTCCCTCTTCGACTCCCAGTTTCTTGGGTATTTCCTCTGTCATCCCAGAACTTCACGCTGTAATCCCTGTCTGCCTTTCCCATGCATTTCCTATGATTGCTTCAGTCTGATTTTTTTCCTTTATGTAGGAGGCTTACTTAAATGTATTTGTTTGTTTGGACAAAAATTTATTTTTATTTATCACAGCAAACAGTCTGTGCCAGAGTCAAAACTTTCTTTTTTATTCTGCTAGTCTAAAAAGAATAAACACTACATACTTATTTCCTTTTAGACATTTTGACCAATGCAATTTTTTTTAAACATTAGTTTGCTAACTTTGATGATGCTATTCCAGTGAAAGATTTTAGAGAAGCAAAATCAATATCCTTGCTATATTGGTGTTACATTTCTTTATGTTTTATAAACAAACATTAAGAACTAAACATTATTGTGGCTTGTACATAAGTGTGCTTAGTTGTGTGTGTAACTTGTGGTATATTTTGGTCAATTTTATCCTGAAAGCCCAGGGTGTGGTTTGGCAGTATGATAAATTTAGCTTTACATCCGACAGTAACTATAAAAAAAGTGTGGGATCAGACGACACAATTATCTGCAAGGTTCACATTCCACCAGTTCACATTCATGAAAAAAATGTTGGTGGATTAAAACTAAACCAAATGATACTATGTGAGAATAGTTATTGTTTGCCTTCTGATGATCAGAATAGTGCTAGCATAAAATTCGCATGCCATGCTTTGCTTGACAAAATGTGGTTATTTGCTCACATCTGACTGGACTTCGGACTGGTTGTAATGTGGAAAACAGGTGTTTCCCAGAGTTTCTTTTCTCTGGGAAGTTGGTTGGTGTCTATGGGTTAGAAGACTCTAACTAAAATAAATGTAGGAAAGGCAGGGTTCGCAGGATCGTAACGCAAACCCCTCATTACACAAAAGTAACTTTTTAAAAAGCATAATTTGTGCTTTTAAACAACAACACTAATGACTTATAACTGTAAACCTTTGATAAATCAAAGTGGATTTGGACTTTTGCTTTATGAGATTGTAATGGGCTGGGGTGTACCTGAAAAAAGAAGAGTGGTTAGTGTCTGAAGTGCAATGCACTTCTCAAATAATATTTCAGATGGTATTCTTTCTGGAAATTATGAACCTAGAAAGAATAAGGGCTAGTGCATCAGAAGTAACTATTTTTTTACATAATTTGGAGTAGTAGGTGTATGCATATTGCATTTACTAATTTTATTCAGCAAATGAATTTGAAAAGTGGTACAATGAAACTCAGAAATAGGTGTTGAGGTTGATTAGGAACAATTGTGAGATCACCTCTGGTTTTTCAGCAGGCAGACTGCTGCAAGGAAACGACATAAAATGTTGAAAACATTCTGAACTACCCGCTAACGCATTCGTGTGGTACAAATACAATAAAATAAATTGAGAATATTTCATATAAAAGAAATGAAAGTGAGGCATATAATAGTCTAAAATTACTGGGTTTTTTTCAGTCTAAAGATAGTAGCCTCTTATTTTACCCACCTTTATTTACTTTAAAGCTAATTGCTGTCATTGATGATCTCTGGATGCTTGACCCTGTTACCCTCTTTCACCCTATCATCTGTCTTCTTTGAGCTTGAAAATGAATGGCATAACTTGAATAGAGTTACACGTTTTCAGGTTTCCCAAAATTTCTAATACTGAAGGGTGGTTAAAATTATGATTACTTGAAGAATAGACTAAGGAAACAGTATCCTCTTTTTGCAATAGCTGTAGCGATTCTGCCAGCCCTCAGTGCTACTTAAGCAGCTATTTGGGAAGCCCGGGCAGAAAATAATACCGAAGAGGTCATCCGCATAAATATGCTCCAAAAAGAACCTGGAAGGTGGGAGAACATGAAGGCTTTTCCTACACATTGGTTTAATTTTCTCTTGAATTTGGACTTTGAAGTCTTAGATGCTATTACACTTTCTTTTGCTGTCATTGTGTCATGATTTGCCTTGGGATGCTCTGAGACAAAGACTGAATTACTGGAGACGGTTTCCATAGCAATTACAACTATTTGAATATGCATGGAACTGCTTTCTCATTGTTTCCAGTTTTTCCAAGGATTTTTATTTACCAGATGAATGGTGCAAGTTATAACTTTATTAAGGAGCTGTAAGGGGGATTTAATGGGGGTGGGGGTGGGGGGGTGAGGGAGCATCTGTCTTAATCCTGGCTTTACTGTGTTTGCCAAAACCATAGTGAATAATTCATCAATTTAAAAAAATACCATTATTATCTCCCCACATTTGTAGCTTAATGGAACATGTACATGTGCCATAGCCATTTCAGTTCACAGGGCACTGTCTTCACGCAGATCGATCATTGTTTAAGCTGAGAATGGTTGAAATGTGTGGATGTGCTTAATTTTGCTGGCTGTTGTTCAGAGTGGAGTCAAAGGGAGTGGGTAGTGTCCTAGCCTGTCAGGTGACATCTGTGAAATCCTTTATTTTGGGTTTGTGCACTGACTATCAAAAGAGGATCAAGCGCTATTGGGGATCTTCAAACTCTACTGTGATATAAAAAGCAAGTACTAATAAGTAGATTTGGTCCAGTTCTGTGCTGCCTTTTGCCCTTGAATGATTGTCCTGGTTCCGGCAGGGATGGGGTTAATGTCCCCAAGGACCCGCAGGGGGCAGGTATTCCATCCCACGTGAGCCATGCCGAGAGCAGTCCCCACTTGAGGGTGGGCTGCAGCGGTGCGGGTCTGGTTGGTGCGCTTTGCGGCGGTACTGTAATTGCGTTTTCATCTTCCCTTTTGCTGTTCTGTTAAATTGCACTATTTTAACCCACGAGTTTTGCCCTGTCAATTTCTTTTCCCACGGCTGTGGGAGTTGCGCGAGCGGCTGCGTGGTTCTTTGTTGCTGCCTGAGGCCAAACCACGACAATGATCTATTGACAGAACTTCTCAGTTATGACAAAATTCTCCTTTATGTCTACTATATGTGTATAATGTTCTAAATTATACTGTAGTAATATGGTAACAACTAATTGTTCTGCACAGTAACTTTTACAAAGAAGAAAAGCACACTTAATTTGTCAGTTAAATTAATTCAGCACTGACAAGTGCCCAGTAGTTCACTGAGAAATTGCGAAAACAAGAGAAGAGCATGTATTGTATACATGGAAACTATTAGAGTTCTTTATCAGAAATAAATGTCTGTCTTGACTCTTCTCACACTTTGAATTTAATTCAGTGGATTAGTTGTATTACTTGCTATTTCCTGGCACGTCTTCTACTGTGGAATCTCTCTTAGTTCCCCTGGATTCTATATTTTGTCTTCTCTTCCCTTGCAAAGCCTCTATTGACACTTGATTTGTGGTTTGTTCTAACAAAATTAGGGGTATAACTTTCGTCTGGACAGTTACGTCTTACATCTGATTATTTGCAGTTTCTTTTGTGTCAAGTTCTTTTTCACTCATACAGCCAAAAAATAGAGAGCTACACAGATTTGTTATGAGGTAAAATGTCTGATTCTATATAGTTTCACATAGGGAATGGTGCCAGTTTCACAGTGGATGTGCTACTAAAATTAAAAAGGAACAGCATGAAAAACACTTTATCTGTAAGCTAAGATTCCCATTGAAATGTCCGTGTTTGGTATACAAAAATGATGACTGAATGCTTAAGGTGTTTGTTAAGAAATGAACTCAAGCTGTACTTTTTCAGACTTTACTGTGACAAATATACTGAATTTTCTTTGGATTTTTAAAAAGTTTTTTTGTACTGGAAATTTAAGAAACAGGTATTGCCTTAGATCTCTGTAGAAATCCTGCTTTTTTTCTGCTGAAGATTTTCAGCACTTTTGAATGTAACCACTAACTTTGCACACACGTTTTAGATGAGAATTTAGAGTTGAACTCTAGATTCTGCCATGAGATGTGCATATGCTACTCCTGTGGATCCTAAAGAATAAGAGGTAATTGCAGTAATTTACTGTGGAGCTGTGTGGTGCATATAATCAAAATATATAGACTGACAAGAAAATCTACAGTCAAGCATATTCATTTTAACAAATGAATTGTACAATTTCAGTACCATTAATAGCTCATTATGGGTAAGTATTATTTTTATTCTATGCCTTCTTTGACACACTCTTAATGTACCAAATCTGCCCTCCCATCTTTCTTTGTGATGTTATCAGCCACTGTCTCCCCTCTAAACTTTTTTCACAGAATCTCTCAATCCCCCCCACGCTGTAAAAAAACCGCTTTACTTCTGAAAACAACTAGTGGAAGGGGCTCCTCTCAGAATATGATACTTGTAGGGGGAGAGACAAAGGACAATACGTGTCTAGGGTTGCATGGCTGAGAAGGGTAAGAGGGGATACATTCATTGGGGGATTGTCTGACATCCCATACAGCTGCATACAATTCAGAAATATCTACAGTGAAGTTTGAACTAATTTTCTTTCTGGATTTCACTGGACCCCTTTTGTAACACTTTTTTAGGCTGCAGTAGGTTACAATATGCCCCTTCTGTGCTGTTACCATGTGTGCTTAAAGCTGGTTCTTACCTTCCTAGAGAGCCCCCAGTACTGTCACTTAGAGATGGAGAGCTGCAGATCAAAAAAAAATCTCTGCCCTGATTCCCTTTGCATCCTTTCCTTCAAGTAGCGTGGGTGCTCAAATCCCATTCTTTTCTTTGCAGTCCTATCCCATTTATTCTCTCCTTTTGTAATCTCTCATTTTTGCTGCTTTTGCCTTGCTTCCTTCAACTTCCTAGCCTCCTTTTCATCTTGAAGACAGTGGATGTAAGAAGTTTAAATGGATTTTCAAAAATTAATGGTGTTATAAAACACCCAAAGCTATGAAATACCAGGACCTAAGCTCTGGAAGGAGGAGCTCCTATTCAGGAAAACTCACTATGTGCTACCTGTGCTTTTACTCTTCCCTAGGCATCCACAAAAGGTTGCTGTCAGATACAGACCTCTGCTGTGATGTGGGTTGGCTGCTCTTATGCTCCTGCCTGCCAGTGGTTATACACCTCTGTGTGTGTACACATGTATAATGACTAGAAAGCTTTTTTCATACCTTATCTGTGCATAAACCTGATGATCCTTCCTCTGTCAGTCCAAAACATTAAAAAAAAAAAAAAAGATAATTTGTATTTGAGCCTAAGCTTCATCTAGCACCTTACAGAAGATTCTCTGCCTACACGCTGACACAGATGATAAAGGATTGTTTCCCCCAAGAGAAACAATTTAAAACATTCCTGTTTTTTCCTTCGGCTTGTCCAAAACTCAGTTGTGCTGCCATATTGAGTCAGTTCTGATTACTGCACCACATCATTTCACATACATCTGAGGCAATTGTTTGTCATGTGTTATTTGACACTGATGGGGATACTTTATTAGCTTCCCAAATTCTAAACATAATTGTGTTCTAACAATTATTCTTTAGTTGTCACAGAACTAAAAAAGAAATGAGACTCCCTTCGTTTGGTTATTTTCCCTTGCCTTTTAATGGGTCTTGACAAATCTTTCTTTTCTGGGATTATTATCCGTCAAGCAATTCTGGACAACTGTTTTTTCCATCAGCAGTGTGCAGTTTTTCCTTTATAGCATTGCAGTCACAGAGGTTAAAGAAGGAAGATGGAATTCCTCAGTTGTACCTAAATCTCTGTATTTTCTTATTGGGAAGTGATGAACCTTATTGAGAGGGAGTTTTTCTGTTGGAAAGTGTGCAGCTAAGGGACTGAAAAAATAAAATTGGGAACTCTTTTCTTTATATGGGGCTCTTAATAGAATGCTCATATCAGTATTTGGAGAACCAGATCTAGATCATTACTGCAATTTTGTATTGCCAACTAGTCCTGGCCTTTCTGTTAGAAGATACTGAAAACTGTATGTTTAAAATTATTGCAATTCGTTAACATTTTACATCTTTAGTTTTTAGTCATTTATGATACTGCTGATCAATCAAAAGCTGTCTGAAATATAGATTATTTTGAAGATTATCTGGAATAATGTTAAGAGCACCCAACTTCGTTCAGTCTCTCACACAGATAATGAGTTCTAGAACATAGCAGTGACAGTCCAGTCTTGATAGTTCTAATTCTTTAAAAACTTTTTGCCTTTTTTTCAGTATTTAATAGGCTGCATAAATATTCATAGCTCAATGTCAAGCTTTCAGTTTAAACCAAGCAGACATTTTCTTTCTTGGAAGTTGCGTTTATGTATTATGAGTTTCTGAATTTATTTATCTTATATAAAATTCAGTATCACTAGCATTGTATTCAGTAAAGGCAATATCAACTTACTTCTTCATTTGAGGGCTCAAATTATCATTTACGCTCCAAAAATATATATACCTGAACATTAAATAAACTCACCTGTGCAAAATACTGAGTCACCCACTACACGGAAATTGAGAAAACTGAAGTCATAACTGTAAGATACTTTTACACATCTGTAAAATCCCTGTTTATTCAGCTTTGATTTTTTTGTTCCTCTAATGAAAGGAAAACTCCTCAGAAGGGGCAGTTACAACAGTGCCATAGAGGTGCTCAACCATAATCTACTTCTTTCTACTTCTTTTTTTTTTTAGTCCTTGCACACTGTTGCTTAGTAAATTAAGTTAAACTAATCAATTCAGTCTTTAGTATATGTAGCTTTAAATTTTGTAGCTTAATTTTGATTTTATTTAAATGAAACTTACTACTTACTTTTGGGTAAAATTGTGTAAATGTGGTCATCATAGGAAAACGGTGGGGGAGGGAGAACAGTAATATATATATATGAAAAAAAGATGTTGCTGAAATTCACAGAGAATGCTAACACTTTGGATGTGGCAATGTATATCAGGCAGGCCTTCTGATTTTGAAATATTTTAAAGAGTTTTGGAAATTATGTCTTGATCTAACTTTTTAGCCTGTGAAGCATTGCTACATGACCCCATTTGCAAATGTTCATAATCCTATAAAAGAGATATATAATAAGGTTCTTAAAAATCCTTGAACATTTATTAAAGTACTTTAGAATCCAAAGAATCATATTCCTATTCATGCAAATAAAACAAGAGCCTTTATATTAAAACTGGTTACCTGCAAAGTCTTCTCAGCATTTTACTTCTTAATTCTCTCTGCCCTAAGTCTGATGTTTGATTGCTCCTGCAGCCAAATCTCCCATTTAGATTACGAGGGAATACAGGATTACGCTTTCAATGCCTTATTTGAAATACATATGTCTTTAAAAAGGAATGACTGGGAAATACAGCAGATCCAGGTACGTTTGTACTGTACTTTGTTCTTTTTTTAACTAGAATGACCTGCCTCATAGTTAACATTTAGTCACATATTTTTCAACCTAAAATAGGAAATACTAAATTATTTCTAGTGGCGTGTTTTGATAGCATTTGAGTTCTAATGGTATGCACCGAAGTAATGAAAATACATAGAGTTAAGGATGAATAGATGTGCCAGACTACGGTTGGCAGCCAGTGTGTAATTATGTATCATCTAAGCACCATACGCAACACAGAGTGTCGCTGTGAAGTATTATTTGTAGCATTGTAATATTCAGCAACCCTTTTGTTATTTGGTTTGTCTTGTAATAATGCTTTCATACTTTCTTAATATTTATCCTAATTAACATAATTTTTAATCCCTGACTTTTGGGGAATGAAATAATTGTAGCCCTTTTGAACAAATGACTTTATCTTTCTAGCAGTAGCCTCTTGGCATTTTCTTGAAAAGCCTAAGAGGACTTCCAGCTATAAACTGCACAATGTAGTTTATGATGGAGGAATATGTTTTTCATATCCATAGCTTACTGTTTCAATCTGGCTAGTCTTGATAGTAACTAAAGGTTACGAAGTCATACAAAGGCTCTTTAGATACAGATGGAAAGTAAATTGATAGTATCAGCCCAGTTTCTCTTGAATAGGTGTCCATATCACAAGAAAAACCTGCCATGATTGGCACTAATTGGTAACCTTGTTGGCAGATTCTGGAATATGGTCCAAAGACTGGTTGGTTAAAGAGGATGAACTATTGCATCCACCTACGTTCAGAGGTAGCTGTTTCTTTTTGGGATTGACAGCTATTGGTGGGGTGGGATATGAACCTCAGAAAGTCTTTTCTTGTAGTTCTTTTTCTCCATTCTTTCTGTAGATTTTGGTTTTCAGCATTTCAGAGTAATACTAATACTCCTCAGAGAAACAAAAATCACTTCAAGACTTGTTAAAAAGAAATCAAGTCGATACTGTTCCTGAAATTTCATGCAATAAAAAAATGTTAGCAGAAGAGATATGAGGTATTTTTCTTGCCAGTCATATCTAGAGAGTTAATATTTTGACTTCTACCAGAAGACAGGAATTCCATAATCTTTTTCAGTATGGAAGGTGAACTCAGGGGAGTGAAGTGGTGAGAAATTGTGTCAACAGGGGCGTGGAATATGCTTTGTA
>NW_009648710.1:2812530-2897308 GCF_000708025.1 Charadrius vociferus | reverse complement strand
ATGTCGAGCATAATAGATAATTGCTGAGCTTACACAGCAATATTTTCCTTGCTGGGAAGACTCATGTCAGTCTTTATCTCCTACTCAACTGTCAGTTCTCATGGAAACTTGTTGGAACTTCATATCTATGAGACCAGGTCCTTTTGTCAAGTTTGATCTAAATTAGCCAATTCATTCAAAAGTTATGAGGGAGGGGATGAGAACTGACAGGCTGGCAGTGCATCTGTGTAATTTTCTTGCAGAACTGGTACAGAAAGCAAAGTGTTCGAATTTTCAAAATAGGCAATCAGAATTCAGTAACCTGCATTTTACTGAAACTTAAAGAAATTCATGTGACAGTGTGCACAGCTTACGTTGTTGTAAGTCACAGTGTTGAGAATCCTCATCATTTTGGGTTTGTGTGCGTATGGATATATATAAACTGATGTATAAATGACATTCACTGCTGGAGAACCTGATGATAAAAACTAGATGGTCTAGCAGTCTTTCCGTTTGTTTACCTAACACAAGGCGAGTTTGAATAAAAATCCCTAATTCCAGCAGTGTTGATTGTCCATCTCCTTTTTGGCCTGTGGCAAAAGAGGAAAGCTGAAGGAAACATCTGATAGCCGATGACAACTACATTTTCATATAATCTTAAACTCTAATGTGCTTTTTGTTACAGTGAACCGACCTATTTTTAAAATAGGACTAAAGAAACATTGCTTTTATGAACATTACATGGACAAGGCAGATCATATAGTTACTGAGTTTGCAGTCTGTGGGTAAAACCTCTCTTAGAGTTAGATATTAGATAACTTACTAGAGTTGTCTCTTCTTTAATTACACATTTCTGAAAGCAGGTAAAGTGAATGACTTATTTTTCAAAGAAATTAAAATATTGTAGGCGCAATGTAAGTAGTAATAAAACATAAGCCCCAAATCCATGCGTTTTTAATTTATATTAAATAAAATTAACCGTATAGATATTTTAGTTTACCTACTTTACTTTTTTACATGTTTGTCTTCAGACTTTTGAGGTGTAACAGTCTTTAGTTTGTAAGAACAGCCTTACATTTGAAGAAGTCATAAGAAATGATTCTGTGATCCTGTGGTAGAAAACAGATTTTGGCTAGGCACAATAGTGCATCTAGATACAGGTTTTAACTTCAACAGTATCTGTTGAGAAAGGTATGATTATGTATATTCTGTCATTAAATCATATGTATCAAAGGATGGAAAATCTGTAATATGATTCTTCCCCCCCTTCCAAGGGCAGAAAATGTAAGAACCTGCTTGGTTCAGACATACTTGAAAGATTTCCAGAAATGAATAATTCTCATCAATAATTTGAGTTGAATTGCATCCCATGAGGGTAAGCATGAGAAGAAAGCAGGCATTACTAGTCAAGCTTTACTTTTGCGCCACCAATAAACAAGACTTTAAGTGAAACACAAAAGCAGTAAATTGTGTGAAATTTGTAATATGAAAAGGAGGCATGTAATAACAGGGAGAGCTTCTGAAGTAACATGAATGAAGAACCAAATGAAGGTGCTTTATTTGCAGGTAAGTATAGTGCAGCCTACACACTTCAATCAAGCCGGCAGTAGGCTTTAATAAGTGATAATAAAGTGTGAAAGGTGGTTTTCTGAGAAGGATGGAAAGATGCTTGTACTTATTGCTTGTAATTATGTATCCAGTAAACAGACACCAAAATAGACGCACTAGGTTGCCTTGCACTGTGGCACCCAAACATATTAGCATCTATGGAAGCTGAATTTGCACTTTTGATATGGTGAACTCAAAGTTCATGGGTAGGAAATGTCAAATATGAAAATCTGGCTAAGAAAAATATACATGTAGGTGCTTTGCGGGTACCCTGGCAGTTATCAGGCTCTATAATTAAAAGAAGACTCCATAATAGTTAAAAGAATAACTCCATATCTAAGCCAAGATGAAATGTACTCCTTACCAATTTAAGACAAGCCTGATATGTTGTGGAGCAACTTTTTTGTGCAGCCAGGCTCCACTTGCAATAAAAATATAATTGAGTAATGCCTACTGTGCTCTCTGTAGGCTCCCCAGGGATGCCTGTGGTCATCGTGCAACACACCCTTTGTATGAAGACAGAGGTGTCTCTAGCTCTTTTACTCGAAAAGAAACATTACTTTAGAGTAAACGCTGTGACACAAAGAGAGTCAGTGATTTTGTAAGCTACTTCTTCCAGAACTTTTAGGAAGCTTTTGCCTGAGGTATGCATCTGGTTATTGTATTCAATGTATTTTTTTTGTTTGGAGAAGCAATATACTTGATTTACAACATCCTGTCCAGTGGGCATTGAGGTTGGATAACTATTCTTAACACTAGTTGTAATGAGAATTTCTGGATTGGGTTAAATACTAGAGAGAGAAGAAAGAATAAAATGACACAATTTTAGTTGTTGTGTGTGTGCTAGAAGCCCTAATTTTTCTGTTGTTTTAGCAGGAGGAATTTTTTTTTGGCACTAATTTTTCACTTATATTGACCCCACAGGAAAGCTGGAATTTGCAGGCTAGAAAAGACTTCTTAGGATCTCTCTTTTCTATTTTTTCTTGTAGATTTACCGCTGTGAACTCAGAGTTCCTTTTCTGCTGGCTGAGGCTTAGAAGATAGCTCTGTCCCACAACATGTTCCTCTGTTTTCTAGAATTTACTCTTCTTTCACACTTCATGGGAACTCTTTAGAAGCCACATAGTGTACGCAGTCTGTCTTCTTCCACAAAGCACAGATGTAAAATATATATTACTGTACAGCAGATACTTGATCAGCTTTGTAGTTGAGCCCTTGATGTGCCCCCAAATGATCTGTAAATACAATGAAGCTGTAATGAAATGTGTCAGCTTGGAACGGAATGTCCCGACTGAGTACCAGGGCTCTGTCTCTGGGAATGAGTGTGGTGTTGTGTTAATATTGCAGGCTCATGAATGTTTTAGCTTGAGTAAATGCAAAAATCCTTCAGACTCTGTCCTTTATATGTCTGGTTGGCTGGAAGAATCTGCTGCAGTTTGTTAGCTTTCTACTATGATTCATAGATGTGCTTTCTCATCTATATTATTCTTATACAGTGAATGTTGCTGTGTTCTCCTTTCTTTGAAATGAAATGCTCTTGCCTGTTGTTTAGAGTACTAGAACTTGGATACTTTGAAAAGTATAATTAATTGTCAACAAAAGAATGTGTGACTTTTTTGAGGGGATTTCCGGCTCAGCAGTACCTGTTTGACTGTTCACTCAGCATGAATTAATTGGATCTTATCTTCTCCCCTTCCTTTCTGTATTTTCCTCTTTGTAGAAAGGCAAAAGCTCAGCCTCAGAGATCCAGTTGAAAAATCATCCTGCATGTAGAAAATGATAACCACATCGTATAGAACAGGAGGGAGAATATGAGGAAAATGGAAGATAAGAAGTATTTTATTCAGGTACATTTTACCAAAGAAAAGATACAAGTCTAGAAAAGTAAAGGGGTGGGGAGGTGGGGGGAAACACATGCAGAGGCTGTTTCCTGTAGACAATTCAGCTGTATATTTTTATAAACTCTTTTCTGACTTGTTAGGCGTTCTCTCATTTTTTTGAACTATAGCAATGACACAGGAAACACCTGACAAGATATTTCTGACAAGAAACATTATTCAATCCAGAAATAGAAAGTAGCACATGCGCAAAATGCTAGTACTTCAAGGTATATTTTGATCAGAACTTATATAGAGATCAGTATTTCAAATAACAAATACTTAAAAATAACTTATTTTTGAGAGAATTGCTAGATGGTCCGCTTTTCGAAAGTGCTAAATGACCGGCTGCTCTTACTAATGTCATTTGAGAGCTAGAAGATGCTTAACAGTTCTAACAATTAGCTAATACATATTTCGTATTGGTTTAACTCTACTCCTGTTGAAGTCAATGTGAGTTTTATAATCAAATTCATAGACTCATAGAAAGTTTCCGGTGGGAAGGGACCTCAGGAAGTCATGACTTTGAGTATTGTTCCTTAAAACAATTCAGAAAAATGCCTGATATGCAAATGCTTGTCTGAACCAAGAGCTATGTCTGAAACACTGGACATGAACCTTTCACCCGTCAGGTCTGAGACGTTGAGAGCCTTTGAAGCTAGCTCTTCTTTTCAGTAGCACAGTTTGTGTGTTTGTTTGTTTGTTTTAATCTATTTTAATTTGAAAAGCAATGTAGTCTCATACACTATATATGAATATTAACCATCAATTCATTTAAATAATAGTCTTTAATTCCTTCAGTTGTATTCATCAGCAGTAAAAGTAAATAATTATTCTGGTTGACAGGAAAGCATTGGAGCAGAGGTCAGGAGGCAAAATTTAAACATGCAAATAAGTTTGAATTACTATTTAGTAAACTATGTTTTTATAGTTCACAATTTTTCAGGAAAGAAAAAGAAATACAGAACTCCATGCTTCTGCAAAGTATTCCAGTTCCTTGACAACTGCAGGCATATGGTGAGTTATGACTGAAAATTCTACAAATGCAAAAGGGAAAATGGAGAAATAAGTGCAGACTACAACATGTACACCATGGTAGTTTTTAATCCAGAATGGATGTTAAACCTGTGTGCTCTGTGTGCAGGGGTATAAAATAAAGTATTTTAAAGTTAATAGTTACAAAGGAGAGTTCATAACTGAAAGGAGAGGGTTATTGTATGGAAGAGTTGAAGAGATTTCTTGAAGTTACTGTCTGTGAAGGGAGCATTTGGCAACTTACCTAAGGAGGAAAAATGAGCCTTCTTTGAATGTGCAAGGGTCTTGGTTTATAAACTTGTAAAAGGTGCATTCCAAGAACATGTAGAATAAGATGCACATACTGATTTCCACAAATGCCACCACCTAGCTTTCTAAAAGGTAAAGGTCTTTGTCAGTATGTCTGCACAGGTAAACAAGCCAAAATGTTACATATGCACATATATACATAGTAATGCTTGCAGATATGCCCAAATAAAAGCATACATGTATGTTTCTTAAGATTACTTCTTCAATTCTGTGAAAGCGCAAGTTTTCTGCTAAGGGTGAATCATTCTAAAATGATTAGATTACAGCTTATAGAATCTGGTTTTTTTTTCCTGTTAGGAATCATTATGTCAGTTTTACAAGCTCAGATACAAAACTCCTGTCGCCTGTAAAGGTAAGGGATAAAGTATGGTCTCCAATGTATAAGGAGGTCCTGTGATGAATAAATTTAAGTTGAAATTCCAGCATATTTTTCCTTAAAAACCTATAATGTCTACAGTTCACTTTGGTTAATAACCATATTTATGATCTTTTTAAAGAGTAGAGAGAGATCACAGTGTGCTACAAAGAAATATTTTTTAAATTAATCTGAATGTTTCATAAGTCTGAATACAAAACATGTTCAGAGGACATGATGCATACCTTCTCTATTTAATAGAATGGAAATTTACCACAAACTGGTGTAGAGTTATGCATATACACTCTGACTTGGCCAGACAGAAGTCTACTGTAGCCAAAAAAGCAGGTATAGGTCAGGAGCCTGAGGGCAATGGTAGCCCTTAATTGCTCTAATCGGCCTCACCTGGTACCTCCACCCACCCCCCTCTGCTCCCTGAACTGGGAACTCCATTTAAGCTCAGGCCAGCCCTCCTCTGTTTAGATTCTGGGGGAATGGGTCATTGTTGGTAAGGCTGCTACCTTGTTGTGTGCTGTGGTCACGCTTACCTTTGGACTTACCTCCTGGTGGAACAGGCCTGCTCTTGCTGCTCCTTGGCAGGCTCAGTATCCTGATAAGGTTTTGGTATGGTTTCTGGTTTGAAGGGGACTTGGACTGAGTGATCTGGAGCACAGGTAGAGCTGGTGCCTGGCAGTCTGTGTCTCTAGGTACGTAAGCATGCTGTTAAAGTGGAAATTTTTTTCCTGGATCTGAATGTACACAGAGATTTGAAGGTGTTTAATACTTTTATGAGGGTTTTTAATACTTTAATTTGAGGGTATTTAATACTTTAAGAAGAGCAGATAGTAAGTAGCTGATCAATAATGCTTTTAGAAATCCCAATCAAATAGGGCTGTACAAAATAAAAAAGTTGTTCTGAGTGTTTGTGTAGGAATAGGTTTACCTGATCAATGTTAGTGAAATTTGTTGTGTTATCCAAACTGATCTGAATAACTTCTCTAGTCAGATATTTTGTGTGGACCCTCTTGTCAGTGTTTGCCTGTTGCTGGCAGACATCTTTTCTTGGTTACTCCAGCTGTATACCACTTTCTCTCCACCTCTGAAACACTTGGGTAAATGAGCCTAAAAAAAGATGAAAAGCCCCAACACTAAGAAAGCAATAGAAAAAGCAAGAGTGAGCTGAAAGATGGAGGGTGACCTACCAAGTAGGAGATAGAATAGGAGCAGGGAAGTATTACAAGCCAGTTTGCAGTATCCAGTGATACTGAAATGGATAAACAGGAATGTCCTTTGGTAAAACACTGCATAATACTTCTGTGAAGAAGACCGTGAACTCTTTCCATGTCCTCTGGCAATAGGACTAGAAATCTGTCAGGAAGAGCTTAGGTGAAGTTATCTGTTAGGTATGGCTGATCCCATGCAGGACTAGGTGGCAGACTGTAGAGTTGATTGTAGCTAAAGAGGAAAGAACGACATGTAAAAACTAATATTGAACACTCTTTTAATAAGAAGTAGAAATGAAGTAAAAGACTAATAATACAAATCTCTGTTTTTAATACATGAAAGGATTTTCCTGCTCTGAGTGCTGCATATGGTTTTTCTTGTACTTCTTCTGAAATCAGTATGATGAGTTTATGTGGACAGATTGTTTCAGAGATAGTGGCTCATGTGCATGAAGGAAGCATAAGTCTCTATAATAGTAATGAAAACCAAGGGAACTATTTAAAGACTGGTTAAAAAAGAGGTGCTTTTGCAGCTGAATGTATTTTTGTGTGTTTTCAACTGATGTAAGGAGGAAGGTGCCATCCATATTTATGCTTCATTAAATAAGCATAAGGAGACCTGAAAAATAAAAAGGAAAACTGCAACTTTCTTCCTTGCCAGCATGAAGGAACTTGTTAGTGAGAGATGTCTTATTTAAATTGTGCCAGCCAAAAATGGGGATCAGGAACAAAGCACATGAATAGAGTCTGTTTCCCACATTCCAGAAGAAAGAAACCGCAATTATTCAAAGTCAACAAACTCCAAATGCTTTTCTGTGTGGTTCTAAATTCTGACATGAAGAATTAAAATCACCAGCTACTAGACTGGTTTGATATTTTCAGTATTTCAGAAAATGGAATATTGAATTGTTTCTTCCTTTCTGAAGTTGGGAAGAGTTTTTTTTTTTTATTTAAATGATGGCTCTACAAGTTCTTTTTTTGTCTACTTTACAAATCCTGTAACTAAAGACGTCTGCAGCTCCACCTACGTATGGGCAACGTGCCCTATTATGTCATATCACAAATAATCTATTTTTTTTCTGATTCCGTCACAAACATTTTACTGGGACTTTATCATCTGTTCTTTAAATATGATGAAAATTTGTAAAGGAGATCCTTGAGTTGTAAGGCTTTATAAGATAAAAATACATTATATATTTGTGCTAGAAAGCATTTTCTTGGTACATATAGAGAAACTGCGATGATGGTAGCTATTAATGTTTTTTCATGATTAAGAAATTAGGGGTTGGGGAAGGAGAAAATCAGAGGCATTCATGAATGCTGAAGCTAAATCTCTTCTGTGATAAGTTCTAACTTCTGCATCATTATACCTTTCTCTTACAGTCCTGGAGTACTTCTGCAAGTCAATACAGTTTGACTGGAGTTCAGTAAAACTGGCTTCTGCAGTGGCAATGGTATGTGTGCTTGGTGAATTGCAATAGATTTTTAATATGTAGATAGCAGGAAAGAACAATCATCAGATTTTTTTTATTTGTGTATTTTAATTATTGATGGTAAGACATAGGTTCAGTCATCAAAGAATAATGTGGAAAACACTTTAAACAGCAATTGATGATGCAAACCCTTGAGCTCGTTCAAACAGGTTCTATATTCAATTCCTGTTATTGCACTAGGTCTCCGAAATTTGCTTCAGTGTTCTTTGCTTTCAAACGTTCAGTTGACAGAGTTAGTTTTGGTTTAGTCTCTTATGTTTCATCTGAGTGAATGTTAAGCTATCTGCTTTCATATCCAGGTACTCCTTAGCTTTGAAAGTTCATCTGCCAAATACTTTGACTGGTTTTAGGTTCTTCTCTTTATGGGAGTGCATAATTGGTTGATTCTAAACTTATGCATTCCCTTCTATTATTTGGAACTTCTCACTCTGGTCTCTGCAAATTATCAAAACAGAAGCTGATGGAACAGGTAAACTAATAAATGGAATTTTCAACACTTCTGCATTAGAGTACCATCTTGTATGAAGCTTTGTAATGTAGTAGCTGCATTAAAAAAGTATATCTAGAACAAAAGATGAATTTGTTCAAGAACTGAAATGTGTTTGGACTTTGGGATTAACCGTAATGTGGTTTAGTTTGAAAATTCCTTTTGTCTTCAGCATTCTGGTAACATTAGCATGCAGATCATTTGGAAATTCATAAAATGCGTATATTTGTAACAGGTTTGGGGGGGGGGTGGGGAACAACAAGAAACCACCCCCCAAAAAAACCAAACAAAAAAAAAAACCAACCAAAACCCAAATTAGCAAACACCACTTCCCCCCCACCCCAACAAAACAAAGAAATCTTGGGTTGCTGCAATGTGCTAATGTTGTTTGGCTTATTAAATACAAGGGAAAGGCAGCAAACTAAGTCAGGAAAAGCGTCCTCTGTGATTTAGTCAAATAAGCTATTGTCAAATACTCCATTTTTGATTGTTGTAATGTAGGTATGGTTTCCTGTTGTTCTAGGCTGGGACTTTACTCAATGAAACTACTACTAAGCATTCTTGCACTCCATTTATATAAGATGGCTCAAATCATTTTTTCTATTAAATGCCTCAAAGTTACTTGCCTATAGAGTTGCATTAACTATTTAGGGAAGATTACCACAGCCACGGGTGGAAAATTGCTCTGTAAGTAAATGATAGAAAGCATTCCTTAAAAATCATGGCACAGAGTTCTGAACTTTCCCTTTTTTATCTCTTTGGGCCTACTCTTTCTGTTACATTTGCTAAGTTCCTCTTGTAGACTGTCACCATCTTCATGTTATCCTGCTGCTGGCAAAAAATAAAACAAAATTTAAGATCACCTGTTGTTTTCTTTGCTAGTTACATTTATTCTCAGTGTATGTATTCTAAGGCATGTGTATGTGTGTGCTTATGTATCAGTTATGCCACTCTTAATGTAATTTACCGAAGAAATGTGTTCAGAGAAGGGCAACAAAGCTGGTGAGGGGTCTAGAGCACAAGGCTTATGAGGAGCGGCTGAGCGAACTGGGGTTGTTCAGCCTGGAGAAACGGAGGCCGAGGGGAGACCTTATTGTTCTCTACAACTACCTGAAAAGGGGTTGTAGTGAGGTGAGAGTCGGTCTCTTCTCCCAAGTAACAGGTGATAGGACAAGAGGAAATGGCCTCAAGTTGTGCCGAGGGAGGTTTAGATTGGATATTAGAAAAAATTTCTTCACCGAAAGGGTTGTCAAACATTGGAACAGGCTGCCCAGGGAAGTGGTTAAGTCACTGTCCATGGAGGTATTTAAAAGATGGCAGACATGGTGCTGAGGGGCATGGTTTGGTGGTAACTTGGCAGTGCTAGGTTAACAGTTGGACTCAATGATCTTAAAGGTCTCTTCAAAACAATTCGATGATTCTATAATCCATTAGGCAGATGGTCTATAGCGTCTTCTAGAATCGATGTTCTGTATTTATCCTTGACAACTTATTTTAGGATAAGCTAGCTTTTCTTTTTTTTGTAACCTGCCTATCGACTGACTTTTTTTAAGAATGCTTTCAATGTATTTTGAATGTTGGAATTGGGGATGTATTAACAGCACCGGTGCGATGATGTACATAATGGAAGGGAAGGCTTCAAATAATGCAGTTGTTGGAAATGTAGTTCTCAGGTGGACATTGATCAGTCTGCTCCAGATAAACTGCTTTTCAGTGTGTGTGGTCTGCGCTTCTGATTTTGCTTCTTTTTCCTTCCTTACTGTTCCTTCAAAGCACTAAGTCTTTTTCTCCTATGATGTTCTGTTAAGCCTCTTGGTCAGTTTTGTTCCTTTTTTTCCTGTTTAGTGTCTGTATTCTGCATCTCCCTCTGCAGGGAAGTTGGAGGAACTTGTAATTCTTTCAGTTTTAGCCAACTAATTGTCCCAAAAATGTTCCTGATTAAATCAATCTGAGCTAGCTAATGGGAGCACCTGCTTTATTTGATGACAAGTTCTAGTTCTTTATAGGAGCCTATTAAAAGTACAATTAACCACACAATGTATCAGTCCTAATTTAGCTGCTCAGGCAGCCATTGTTAGTCCTACTGTTTTGCAACACATTTACTACATACTGGGATGATTCAGCACCTTCATAATGCTAACCAGAAGCTATAAAATATATGTAACAAGAATATAGGCTTGAAATAGAATGTAGTTGAGATGAGTTTGACTTGCATTTTATGCTAATTGACTTCCTTGATGTGTTTTGCACAGTGGATGAGACTCCATTTCCCAGACGCTCACGTCAACTTAACTTCAAAACTTCTTTTGAACAAACTTCTTGTGTTGTTCATATTATCCTCAAAGAAAGATATTAGGTTCTTTGTAAATATGAGGAAATCCTCCAGGGAGCCACCTTCTCTCTGTGCGGTTTCCTTTGCAGAAATGATGATCATATGAAAAACAAAAGTTTGAGTTGATATAATGCCTGAATTGTAGATAGCCATAACACTGTTTATTAAGTTTGTATGTTTAGATCTAAATTGCTCAGATCACATTATTTTTTTCTCAGTCGTGGTAATATCTCTTTATTCCCATTGAAAAACAACCACATTTTCATAAAAAAGAAAGGGAATAGCTAGTTATTGCAGATACGTATTACCAATGTCGTGTGTGATTAAATGTTATACAATATCTTAACAGCATATATTAGGAAATTGGGATTCAGTAGTAAACTGGCTAAGTAATGGGGAAGCATTACATCAGGAGGCTAGATCAACTCCTTAAACTTATGTTTCCCTGCTCACGCCATTTGGAAGGACAAAATCCTTGTACTGCTTGCTGTGATAAAGGGGCATACTTTTGTGCCATGGTAAAGAAGGGTTATTTAAAAAATAAGTGCATTGTATGCTACCTCTTTCTTCTCTCATTATTAGGACCAATTCCAGGAATATAAATTGAAAGCATTTTAAATAGAACTTAAGATACTTTGGAATTCCTGTGAATGTGACCTCTTTCCTCTCTTCCTTTGCCAATGCCCCATATCTTACTGTATACTGAGCTTTTCTAGGAAACCACAGCAGTGACAAACATGCATGTGGTACACCATACTGGGAGAAAAGTTCACTTGCCAGGTTGTAGCGGGTGGGATGCATATTCAAAAAGGCAGACTGTAGAAAGCTCCTACTCTTTACAACTTTCTTTAACTGTGCCTTTTATCTAGTATCCTTTCATGAATATAATTTCACGGAAAACTCAGTTCTGTCATTTGGTGTGATCTAAGATTGCAGATATTTTACTTTTTTTACTGCTGTACTGTGGATACACCAGTAGTAGCCAGCTCTTGCCCTGGACAGTTACAGCCACTTAAAGTTTGTTCCCCGTTACCATGCAAGCTGATATGCCCATCTCACAGAACCGGTGTGTTTGTATCACATGAGGGAAAGTAAAATCTGGGCATGTTTGTTATGTAACCCTATAGTCACTCATAAATACACTCCAAAATGTGTCACAACGGACCCATTTAAGCATCTGCTATCTGGAAAAAACAAGTACAGGGGTCTGAGGAATGTCAGAAAAGTTGATGGCAAGCACTAGAATTTTATGAAAGGCTCTATCAGTTGTTCTGATTGGTCCTTCCCAGGCAGGAGGATGGCAAATCTTACATGCAGTAGAAAAAGAACCTTATAATGTCTGCCAACATATTATATGCTGCCATCTATACCATTATTTGGATGGTTCTTTCTCAAATTAAAAAGCTTTTTCTTTTTTTAATGCAAAGATCACTTTTCCTTTTATGTGATGATTTTGCATCTGAGACAATATCTCAGATATATGATAATCTGCCAACCCTGGAATATCCTTCATATATTTGGACAGTGTTTTTGGCATTTCCTTCTTGATAGGTCTCTGGACTACTTTGTTTCAACATCTGATAAGAGGAGAACCAGATGCTGACAAAACCTTTCCTTGTACCTAGTGAACCATTGTCTTTTCTCACCATTTCAACATCATGATTTCAGCTCTGTCTTGAGATGTTTCTTTTGGTTGTTGCTTTGACAGCTAATTAGAAGATAATACATTAAGTTCACAGAAGTCTGATTATTTTTTTTTAATAAAGCATATTTTATGTCTTCAGTAGGCATCCTTTCTATATCAGACTATAATTCAACCTTTTTGCACAGTAAAACTGACATATCAAAAGAAGACTATCCTACAGAAAAGTTGGAACTTTTTGAATTGCAGAGCAGGTAAATGCCATGAGGTATAAGATTATTCTGTGTTGCATATTGTGTATGTGCAGATATTAAGAAAGGACTATGTTGCCAAACCTTGCCATGCAGTATGTTAAATACGTTGCATACCCTCAGACTGCGTATGATGGCCAGGTGTCAGATTTTTGCCTTTGCATCGATGTTTAGGTATCTGTTTTACTGCTACAATTAACGTCAAACTAAAAAATATAAGGTCCATTGTCATTGCAGAAACACAATTACTACAATTGTAGTAGACAAAACAGATGATGAGCATGAAAGGAAAGAGATTAATGATTTATCTGAGGTCCCATCTAGACCTGGAAATAGACTCCAAGCATTCTGCTTCCCACTACAGTGTCTGTTTTGGAGGACTGTTGCATGAGTTCAAAACTGTGTTCAAATAGTCTGCTGAAAACTTGTAGAACGTAAGTACTGCTATGAAGTACCCCTCTGCAGAAGTTACTAATGGTTTTAAAATCAGGCTATACTTTTGATTAACATTGAAGAACCTGACTGTATTTGGAAAATTTTTACATCTTTGAATATTTTTCTGTTTGGCTGGGAAATGTTGAGATACATCATGAATTGTACTCTATGCAATTGCTTATATAATATTTTTAAATTTATTTTATGAATAAATCTATTTTTATAATTTTAATAATCCTAAAACCATGCCTTTCCATTGCCAGAACGTGTATGAAATATTGTATTTGTGAATCTTCATGTTTGCTCAGTTATCAGTTTTAGGACACATTTTTATTTGATGTGAAAAACATTTAATCTCCATAAATCTAGGCTGAAATTAGCAGGAGTTGCAGATAGACAGTGCCTCAAAAGATTATATTTTTTGTTTGATAAATGTATGAGACTAAGACAGGAAAATAAGCAGATGGTCAGACAAATCAAGGTCTTGACTGGCAGCAACATGGGACCCAGTTCAATTTTTTTAGGGCTTATTATTAAAATGTTTAGTATCATTTTGAACCCTTGCCCAGAAACCTAGGGGATTTTCCTTTCTCTTGTAGCTGAGAAATAAGCACTTTTTCTACGTTTGCAACAGTAAGGCAAGGATTTGAAATAACAGAAATAGAGGTAACAGGCAAGAGAAAGGGAGTACAATAAAATACCAATTTAGAAATACAGAAAAGGAGGGGAACACCCAGGTTTCCTGTTAAATGCCCTTGAAAGCCATGCTCCCTGCTAGTTATTCTCACTTGCTTTTACTGGATTCCCCCAATGTGGTTAATAGCTCCATCTGTTAGACAGCTAGCAGTTTTTCCTTTGGTCTTTTCTGACTCTGATCTAGTTGGCTGTAGATCACAGGAGCCTCTACACTTCTTCAGTGAGTTCAGAATAAGATAAATGGCAAATGAAGTCTTTACTAAAGAAAATGTGACTCCTGGATTGGCGTCTTTTCTTTACCTTCATTAAATAACCAAACTGAACCTGTTTAGCTTCTGATTTCTCTTATTAACTTTGAAAAAACTACATTTAGGCAGAATAACATCTTCCTGATAACACTTTATTACTGGAAAAATGGGTGCTTTTTAGTTCCCCATCTTTGAGTGTTGTATTCCCTCTGTTCTACAATTTAGCTGTTATTTAAAGAAAGGTTTCAAAATATAGTGTGTATGAATTAGGCCTGCTCTGACTTGATCCTTTGTCCTGCTCTAGTCAATGCAGAATGCTTTCATGGCTTCTTAGATCTGCATGGAGTGTTCCTGCCTTTTGGAGCTCCTCCCTGGTTTTCAGCAGTTAGTATGATTAACAGAAAGACTTGCAGGAGGCAGTGGTGTCACATGGAGAATGCTTTGGAGCTCTCTGTCTGGATGAAAGCACTTCCTCTTCAGCTGTAGGCAATTCTCAGTGTCTTTGTACAGGTAACCCTTCTTCTCATCTGTGATACACCTTTTGATGAATCAGTCTTTTATATTGCATCCCCAAATATACAGTGCCAAGGGAATTAGTAAGTATTTGCATAAAGTGAGAGGATGATACAGTAAGTAGAGATGATTAGATCATGTAGCGTGCAGACTTTTTTGATGTTTCAAACATTTAAATGCTTTTATTTAAGTTAGTCTTTTTTGATTCAAAATTCCAAACATGTACTGAAGTGAATCACAGAGGATTTGGATTTTAGTTTGTATCCTTACCCCAGTTTTCACTTCTAAATTGTGATGGTAAAAGCCCTTATTTCCCTGCCAAAAAACATCTCAAACCTGTGGCTGTTCAAGGTTTGCCATTATTAAATGTTTGTAATTGCTATGTGGTAGCAGCGGAGAATTTATTTGTCTTAATTTCTGTAGTTGGCTATCTCTTGGAGTATGCAGAGAACATTTAAGTTGGTGAGCAACTGAGTAGCAAGTAGAATGGTCTGGTAACAGTAGTCTGTGCTGTTAAGGGTAAGGGAGAAGAGGTAGAGAGCTACAATGACAGCTGGATGGCAGCATAATTGGAGAGAGGCTCGACACAGTAGTGCTTTACAACTGCTAGTGGAGCCTTGTGAGTGGGCACGCAGGCCAGAGCTGAGCAGCTACAGTAGAATTTCATGTGCTTGTTATAGAGCAATGCTGCTCCTCTCATTTCCTTGAGCCTGAGGGATTTTCATGACCAAATTTGAATTGCACTTTTATATCTGCTGGCCTCATGCTGAAGTCCTTTTCTCTAATCATATTCAAACAAGTTCTCCTTTGAATTATTAATGTCTTTATGTGCATTTGAAATGATGCTGTTAGGAGGAAAAAATAATAATAATGAAAGTACCTGGTCACCCAGGATATGAAGAAGGCTGAGGTGCTCAATGACTTTTTTTTGCCCCAGTCCTCACTGGCAAGGGCTCTAGCCACACCACCTAAGCTGCAGAAGGCAAATCTCCCATTCTTATGACACCAAGCTGTGTGGAGCACTTGATGTGCTAGAGGGAGGGGCTGACATCAAGAGGAGAAGACCAGGTTTGAGACCATCTAAGGAACCTGAAGGTGCACAAATCCATGGGACCTGATGAGACTCACTTGTGGGTCCTGAGGGAACTGGCAGTTGAAGTTGCCAGGCCACTCTCCATCATGGGAGTCTGGTGAAGCTCCCACTGACTGCAAAAGGAGAAACATAACGCCCATTTTTGAAAAGGGGAAAAAAAGAAGTCACAAAGATGAGAGTGCTGGAGCACCTTTCCTGTGAGGACAGGCTGAGAGAGTTGGGGTTCTTCAGCCTGGAGAAGAAAAGGTTCCAGGGAGACCTTATAGCAGCCTTCCAGTACCTAAAGGGGGCCTATAGGAAAGCTGGGGAGGGAGTCTTTATCGGGGATTGTAGTGATAGGACAAGGGGCAATGGTTTCAAACTGGAAGAGGGGAGATTTAGCTTAGATATTAGGAAGAAATTCTCTACTGTGAGGGTGGTGAGACACTGGGCCAGGTTGCCCCGGGAAACTTTGGATGCCCCATCCCTGGAGGAGTTCAAGGCCAGGTAGGATGGGGCTGTGAGCAACCTGGGCTGGTGGAAGGTGTCTCTGCCCACAGCAGGGGGTTGGAACTAGTGATCTTTAAGGTCCCTTCCAACTCTAACCATTCTATGATTCTATGAAAATCTTTCGAGGCGTCTTTCATGTGGATTCCTTTCTGACTGTGAAAAATACACATTTTAAGTTAGTCAGCTTCTTTTTCTTTATACCCTATTCCGAGGCTGCTCTTACTCTAAAAATCTCTTTGTCCTTTCAGGTGGCCGAAGCTGTCTGTTTCTTCCTCTTTACTCAGTAACGTTTTTGGTAGACTTCAAATTTTCACCCTTGAATTCTGGCACAACTCATAAGGAGTAGGTTTTGTGCTCCTGACAGAAGGCTAGAGAAGTCACTACTTCTCTGTGGTGACTGGGAGGGATTTTCCATCTGGCAAAGAAAGCATACCTTCAGCCAGTCAAAAATACAGCAGTTAAGCACAGCAGCTTTTGCTTATAGTTTCATAATGGGACCATCAGTAAAGAAGAAGCACCATTACCATAAAAAAGTGAATTTTTGACATATGGGAGACAACGAGGTTGTCAGCCCCAGTCAGGAAATGGGAATTCCTTTGGTCCTGAGGCTTTGAGGACAGGCTCATAACAAACATAGATGGCAATTTGGTACAGATGGATACACATTATAGGAAAGGTAGCTCTTAATGCAGAGCAATTGTTCATGATTTAGGAGTTAAATACATAGCAGAACAGACCAAAGGATGCTACAGAAAGTTGATAAAAGCTGCTTGGAGGCTGAAAGAAATAAAAAATTAATCTGGGCTTTTGTCTGAACTTGTGTTTAAGCATCTGGAATTCAAAACAATAACCCAAAATTCAACACACATGAAGAGACAAAATAAACAGGGGGAGAGAGGTGATGGGCTGGGGAAGATCTCGCTCACTTTTACACATGAAAAGGGAGAGGCTGATGCTCTCTACTTGTACGTGCATTTGCAGCCATTTGGATAGCTGCATGGTAACCACCTCATGGAGGGTACTGGAGGTTTTTATTTATTGCTCAGTAACAAAACCAACAAAAATCCAAACCATTATATACTTGATGTCTCCACTCATCTCATGTATCACTGAGCAGCAAGCACATCCTAGGGTTTCTTGCATGAGATGGTTATTGTCAAACTTAGGAGTGTCATCAGCCAGGACCAATTATTTTGATTCTACAGGTTTCCAACTATTATGTTTTTTAATCACGAGGGGGGGAAATAGAAAATTGATTCTTTGCAATGAGTTAAATCACAACCTGCATTAAACCTGCAGTTACGTGTTCATAGAAAAGAGCGTAACAGGAAATTAGACTATTCAAACAACATATACTGCCTCTTTTCTTCCCTTCCCTCACCCTCCAAGTCTAGCAGAAGAGGCTGCATTTTTTTTTTCTCATGGTTTCCTCTGCTTATTCACCAGTTTTTCTTTCTCTTTACCCATGATGTAATTTTCAGAGTTGATCTTACTTCTCTTTTCAGCTGTGCATCTGGTGACTGCAGCACTTAATTACAACATTTTTAATGATCAGCTCTGTTATTTCTTCGTACAACACACAGAAAAAAAAAAAAAACACCAAAAAAAAAAAAAACCCAAACAAAAAACCCAGGACATAGACACCAAAGAGTCTTTTTCTTATTTCCTTTCCATCATTCAGTAGCAGTGAAGCAGAACATTGCAGAAGTGAAATATTAAACCAGTGAGCATGTGAAAAACTGCTTTTTTTTTTTCTTTATTTTGAGATCAGTCCTGAAGTCTTCTTTCAGAATGACTTTTTAATCTTCTGCCTCTTGGTCTCAAGAGTTCTTTTTCTGTGGATGTTCAAAAATGAAAGGAATTCACATCCCATGCCCTACAACGTGAGATTCCTTTTAGGTTTCTTTCTTCTTTACTTTCTAAATAGTTCCTTTGTAAAATAAGTTTTAGACATATTGATCAACTGAAAATTTTTAAGTGTTGTATGAATTTTTCTTTAATTTGCTGGAAAGTTCTGTCTGCTCCCTGGATCTGTGGAAATACTCCATTGCTTGTTGAACTATAGCTGAAGGAGTATGGGAAATGCAACAATCATAGGCACTTACAACATAGACAATGGGGTTTTGTAGCTACGTGGCTGCTGTTCTGTGGTAATGCTGATAGTAGCCACAGTGTCAATTGAGAAGTGACAGTATAACATCTTAGACTCTGCTCAGTCTAAGATCTGCCCCTGATTATAGGTGTACTTGGGAGGACTTAAACTTTATTTTGTAGATGGGAGATGCTATAAATTACATGATATATCTGCCAAATTGTTTTCACCTAACAAGGTCATTAAGTTCACCCATTCTTCAAAAAAGCATAGCAAAGTTATTTCTTCATGTCTCTTACTGATAGATGTAGAATTATTTTACAGCTGGATTTTTGATCTGGAAAAACATAACTTCTGGAGACTAGAGAGTGCCCGAATATCAACAAAATATAAAAATTAGGTGTTTAGGATACTGAATACTTTATGAGTATCAGGGCCCTTTTAGATATTTCTAGTTGGTCGCTGAGAAACACTGATTATTTCTGGACAGCTTTACTAGGAGGATCTAACTGATGTTTTGTTTAAGTTTTCATTTCTCAACATAATAATAGAACCTAGTCTTGGAGAAAGCATCATGAAAATGTCTGTCTTCCTTAAGCTGCTTTCTTGTCCTGCTTCTTTCAGGGCTCTTGTTTCTAAATCTAATTTTCCTATCATTTGGAATGTCAGTTTCTTGTTCCAGCAATATTGGTATCCAGCTGAGTCTGCGGCAGCTTGAATAACTTTGTCTCTGAACTCTCGGTCCCTTTTTTATTTTTTAATTCCAGTCATTCTCCTTCATCTATCTCAGTTCAAGTTAACTGGAGGAAAAAACCCTTTCATCTTTACAATTTGGTAGTACAGAATTTCTTTGACAGTTTGTTTAAGGTTGTCCTTTCTCAGTTTCATTGTTTGCCAGACAATTTTGTGGCTATTGATGACATTTGCTGCTGCTTCCACTTTGTACCGGTGACCTGAATCTTGAATTGATTTAACTTGATCTTTCCTTGGTTTTGTGTCCTCTGAATGTTGTCATTTGTTCGAGACTGTTCCTATGTGTATGATGCCTCCAAATCAAAGTGGGTTACAAAAGTCATTGAAACACAAATACAACAGTACAGTTTGAAGTGTAGTTTTATCATCTGGGACAGTGTTTCTCCTTTGCTGTTTTTGTTCCTTGATGGTTTTAATCTCTTTGCAGTTGATTATGAAGAATGCTACTGACTGGTCATTGTCCCTGTAATTGAGTAGCAGTTAAAAATGCTTCCTATTTGCACCTGTCAGTCTGAGCTTCTGCCAGGACTTAAATCTATGGTTTTGTAGGTGTGTTAAACAGACATAAAGGGGTGCCGGTATTCTTGTCACAACACTCACGGGTTTTTGTGTTACATTTTAAAATATTTATTTATTGTACTTACACTTTATCTTGGCTTTGGACTGGTAACTGACTGCATAAAGGTGTTGTGGATGACTTTATTAAAAATATTCTACTTTATATGGAAGCACCATCTTTTGATTGCTGAAATGATGTTTTCCCCTCTCATGAGGGCAATGTCCAATATACTGGTGAGCCTTCAATCAATGGTTAAACGTGAGCAGGCATAACTGCTGTATAGCAGTTCACTAGAGAATACATTCATCACCTCACTTCTCCAACACCCGTAAAAGTTTATCCATCATCCTAAAATATTTAATAGAACATGTATTTGCTGAAAAATAGACTAATTCAGCTGTATTTTAGGTCGCTGAATGCAGCTAGGATGCTGAAATAGGAATTTCTGATACTTTAAACATATCTGAAAGAATCTGGGAGTAACTGAGGATTAAGTAGCTTTAGGTAATTAATGTCAGTATAAGTAGCTGATTTGTTTGGAGTATACTCTTGTATTTTTTAATACTTATTTTACAACAGAACTCTGTCAAAACACCCGTTAACCACCAGATACGTATTAAATTCATGTGTATAGACCACCCCCATGTATATAGGGGGTCTTGGTAGCATGAATAAAATGATAGTGATTAATAGGTTTTAAATGAAAAGTACCAATTCTGAATCTAGTGCTGCTGGCATACTTCTCGAGTCTGACACCTGCAGTGTAGCTGCAGAGCAGAAATATTAGGTTTTCAATAGAAACATTATTTACGGAGATAATGTGGTTTATTCTAATTATACTAAAAAAAAATGATGGTTTAAGGCTTTTTTTTCCTGGTTCTCTGGAAAATACTACGTTGCAAGTGCATTAAAAATGAGATATTGAAAATGCTTAGGTTTTGGTAACTTTAAAACATTTCCTTAAAGCAGAGAATAATTTCAACTAATTTGGCTCAAATGTTTTGGCTCTTTTTTCTTGCTTGTTAATTGACTGTGAATAGATGATGTAATTCTTAATTGGATTTTTTTGAAGATGCTTGCAATTTTTTTTTTTAATCAGAGTTCTCTTCTTGACATCTTCCTGAGACAACTGAAGGAAGTTTCAGTCAGTTCAACGCGAATTAGAGGGTATCAGTCTTTTTGTGACCTGTTTCACTAAGTGTAGTTGGAGAAAATATTTTTCCCCGCTTGTCCTTTACCCTCTCCACTTACATACGTGATGAGATTTACAGCAGATATGGGTCTTGTTATCTGCTTGTATGTAAGTCCTCATTTTAGTTGCAGTTGTTTTGTGCTACTGATGCAAAAATCAGATCAATTATTTGCAGTTCGTAGTGTGCCAGGGAAGGTATACGCTGTTATCTTTCCTTGAGTGAATGAAAACTAACTAACACAGCATGAAAGTAAGTTGAATCAGATTTACCTTCCTCATTCAGATTAAAAAATTTAAATGGATATTCACAGTAGAGTATAGAGCGCTAATGTTTGTAGAAATGGAGCATTTTTCTGCCAGAAATATGGCCAACTTTAAATTAGCTTTCATAATGTAACAATGATTTATGGCAGTTTGTTTTCCACTAGGGATTCAGTTATTGTATATTTTTTTCCGATGTCTTTTGCTGTTATTTTCATCAAAAACAGAAGCATAAAAGGAAGGGATTCTGTTCTGGCTTTCATGATAGCAATGAAACTATTACTAGGAGTTAAGCCTACTCCTGTTCTTAGAGCCGGTGTGAAGCTTGTGCACAACAAAGTTTTATTTTAGAGCTTGAGTGAGATTTAAGAAGAGATGTATAGTGACTATTTGGAGAATTTCCTTGTCTGGAATCTTTATATTGAATTATGCGTGAATTTAGAACGTGTCTCATTTTAGAGACACACCAGTGACAACCAAGCTAGAAAGAGCACAGGTTGACTTTCAGCTAATGAAAATGGTAGTTTCATTAAGCATTCCTATCAGGCATTGATGTGGATTCATTATTGTTGCTATCTGTAGCATAATCTTAAGAATTACATCCTGGAATTTGAAAGAAAAAGAACACTTCAATACTAAAGCCACTGGTAGGCACTTGGAAGAGCTGCATGTTTTCCTCCCGAAGAGGGAGAATGCTTCTGATCTTCTCCCTGGTGCTATCTTACTACTTTTTGATATGAGGCAGTTCCTGTCAAATCCTGCTCTGGATACATGTGATGTTAGAGCTAAGCTGATGTAATGCCTGCTGCCCCGCTCTGGCCTCCTGCCCTTTCCCTTGGCCTGGCTCTGATGCTCCTCTGACCTTGCAGTGTGCCTGGGCAGAGAACCACACTGACAGAAACCCAGCCCCAATTGACTGGTATTCTGCTGATTTAGTTCTTTGAACTGGCTCACGGCTGGGTCACAGGAACGGCAAAGTTTACGCACAGAGAACAACAAAATTTATTTTTGATAAGGGAGAAATAAGTAAGCCCTTTCTTTCTAATAATCATAAGTGAGTTATGATAGCTAATACACACTGATTTACACTTTCTGCTCTGGGTTGGTGGCCATTTTTCTTTACTATCTAGTTTGGCTTGCTTTTAAGCTTAGAACACAAGTGGGACATATGTTATGGTTGATAGAGAGACTGTCACAATTCTTGTCCACTTGTTACAGCTCTGCAGTAGCTTTTCTAACCTATTCTGCGTGATCGCTGTGAGCTTAGAGCTGGATGTGTAACATTGCTTGACTTTACTTACAAAGCAGGGTAGATAACAGCAACAGTTCTTTGTGGTTCCAGTTAAGGGTTCCAACTAAGCCAGAAGCTGCAGATTTTACAGGACTCTCGGAAGACGATGGTGCAGATGCACTCAGTTTGCACTGAATCACTGTGTTGGCCTTGCCAGATACAGCTTTCCTTTACTTGCACCCACTTTTTATGACTCTGCATGGTGCATGTTTCTCAGAGTAAACGAAGGGCTGCTTTGCACAGATGCAAGTAGCAACCGAGTTTGTGCAGTGCTGCTAATATGCATCATAAACCACTCAAATGACCTCACTGGAGAGAGTTTCTACATCAGTTTCCTCTGCGCTTAGGTTGAGTGATGCTTACATAGCAGCTACTTGGTTTCTGGCTTTGTTGTTATCATTCATTTTGTGACCTCATGCCTTGCATGCCATTAGGAGATTGGGTCTTGTGGAAATAATTCTTGAGCATATGCCTCGGACTATTATGTGATGCATAAGACTAATAGATCTGAAATACAGTTGTACATATGCATGGCTTTTGTAACCTTTTTTCCTGAAGATGTCTTTGCTTATACTTTCCAGTACCTAAAAAGGAATTCCCCAACCACTCAAATTCGGTTAAGTAGATATCTTCACTTACCCCATCCATGACAACAGAACCATTGCAAAAAGTCTTTGTTTATGGAGCTAACGAAGCAGCAGTAAGCAATGGTTTCCTTTGCTGGTCAGCAATCGGAATGAGACGAGACTCGCTTTTTGTTGCTGGTTTCATTAGCTACTGTTGATAGCAAAAGAGTGTTAAATCAGTGAGACTGCACTTTACTAAAGACTCCTAGCATGTACTTGCAATGAGACTTTTCTGTCCTGTTTTAAAAGTGTCTCTCTCTGATGCTTCCCTTTGGTCCTTTCCCAGCTCTCCCCCACTTCTTTAACTCTGTAGGTGAACCCTCAAAGCTATTTCCAGGACCATAAGCAACCCTGGCATAAGCGAGAGCAAAGCAATTAAACTCATAGCAATAGTAAACATTGGTAGAGAGTCCTACGAAGTTTTGCTGTCTGCAAGTCTCATCAAATTCTGGCTCTTCCCAAATTCCATTACAACTAAATAGAGTTTGCTGCAAGCCCTGAAGGTCAACACACACTGACTGTTTTGCACAAAGAGTAGGTAATAAAAAATTGAGTTTTCTTCTTTTTCAGATTAAGTCTTTTTTCTTCCTCTTATTTTCTATTTTGTTAATATATTTGTTATCTCAGATGCAGAACATTTTGTTTCTTCTCCAGTGACTCATTGTTCAGTGAATACGGTAGCAGACTACAAAATACCCAAAAGACAAACACTTTTAAACTACTAACTGTGGGCTTGATGTGTATACTTGGTGACTCCTTCAGTGTTGTTTACTAAAAAATCAGACCAAATAACTTGTATTATAGCATCTCAGTCTGTCTAGTTTAGCAAAATATTAAATGGCAAGAGAACAGCAGTTACATTTTTTTTTTTCCTCCTGTAAAGTAAATAGCGTTAATTCTTTTGATTTCAGTACCTGCTGACATGTCCTACAGCTCTTATTTAGAATGCTAGTAACTGGTGTTTTCTCTCATATGTATATTTCAGACATTAAAAAAAATTAGCAGCTCTTCCTATTAGATGCAGTATTAAACATTAAAATTACATTTCACACAAATGTGGTCCATCTTTTTTCAGAAGTCCTGTGTTTTTGTTGTTGAGGGAAATGGTATGTGCTCATCAGACCTCATTTGTTTATCTGTCTGCGCTCATCATCTTCAAAATCATGGTCACAATTGCTATTACACAGATGGAGGAAAAAAAAGTCTCATTTTCTTTTAATTCTCAGTTATTGCAAAATTTCTTAAGAACATGAAATAGAAGATTAAAATTAAAAATGTATTGCATTACAAATGATAAATCCACATTTATTTTCCTGGGATTTGTTTTCCTGCATGTAGTGGTGTTTCCAAGGTGACGAAAGTCAGGAGAGCTACTCGTACTGTATTACTTGCAGACTAATATAAGAAAATCTTTAATCTTTAAAGATTTACAGTAATTTTAACTAAAGCATTATAATGGCACAAGTTTTTATGATTTGGTATGTACGTTGGATTTCAAGTTATACTGTTGGTTTGCTTTGTTATATCATAAAGATGAGGTAAATTAATACTTAAAAGTATTTGATATGCCTCCAGAAAAAGTGGATTGGGGGAAGATTTTAGAAATATTTAAGACTGCTTTCCTATGTGGAAAGGCTTGTCTTCTGCTTACATATGGAAATATCTGGTATGTAATTCTAGTCAGCATGATCTTGTATAACTAATTTTTCTGGCTTCAGAAAGTTTATAATATTGGGCTCTTGCAGGGTGTTTTGTAGTCTTATTTGTAGACTGCACTGAAGTCTTTGTTTGGGAGATGCTGGGAAATATAAATCTGTATTATAATCAATTTGGAACAGCAGTTTGCTGCTGCCTGCCCTCGCAAGGTACACTCTGACAATAATACAGATGCACTTCTAAAATAACGTAGGTGGCTGTTTACAAGTCTGCAAGCAACCTTCACTCCCTGCAACTGTTTTCAGGGAACAGAGTCGGTGACAGATGCCCTAGAAATAATGAAGCAGAGAGTGTGTGTTGCTATGGAAGCTATTCTACTGCTTGATGCGCACTGTATCATCCAATTTAGAAGAGCTTTGGAGCCAATCAAATAGCTTTCCCCCCAATTTGCTTTTGGGGGCAAATCTTGTGAATCGGAGCGCGGAGTAAGCAACTTGAGAACTCCAGGAGCCAAAACTGAAGTAATCTGATCTTTGGTGTAGCTACTCCGCTACTTTGCAGCCACTCTGCAACTTCCCAAGGCTGTGTTAGGGTGTGGAGTGCATGTATATTCTGAGTGGTAAATTGCAGTTTTGTGGCAGTTGAACTTCTAGTTCTGGTACAGACTTAAGGAGAAGTCTTGTACTACTGAGGGTGACTTCCGTGTGTTGGGTTCCCAGGTACAAATGAATTGTTTCTTTCTCCCACACGCTGTCTAATCTTGTTAGACTGTAAGTGCTGCTATGCAAAACTTCTTTTAATGCCTTTGTATGTCTAGTATGATGGGACTTCAGTCTTGAACAGCAATGACTGAGTCAGAGCCATTGCCCCTCCTTAGCCTCCTCTTCCCTGCCCCAAGGCTAGCGTGAGATGGAGAAGAAGGATTTTTCCTTTTCTTAAAGATGTGCTTTTGCATAGTCTAATCTTATTTTTGATGCAGTAAAAACTGCTGGGTTCCGGAGTACTGGGGGGTGGAGAAAAGAAAAAATTGACTCCTGCATTAGAGCTATGGGAGAAAAAGCAGCATCATTGGGGGGTTAAACATTTATGTTAGGGTTTGGGTTTTTTTTTAAGGGTTGTGTAAATGCTACTGCATTCTCTCTCTCTGTGTGGTGTGGGGTTTTTTTTCCCTTTGTGCTGGTTCAGAGGTGAATGTGATGAATTTGCATTACAGGGTTTATGTTTTTGTAATACTGAGTACCTGCTGTTTTTCCTGAGCAGGGAATATTTGGAACTTCCCAGCTGAGACTAGCACCAGTTTCTAATGAAACTTTAAAATAGCTGAAGCAGTTCTGTTTTAAGTATTTGGAAGGATATTTACAGTATCTAAATAATTACTTGTGCCATATAGAAGATATTGTTGTGATGTATGTTGAGCAGACCTTATAATTAGTTCCCTAGGGAAGTGAATGAAAATGTGACTCTATTCTGCACTTTCAAATAAAATGTGGCCTTGCTAATTAATCAATTTTAAGAATACCAGGTACAGTCACCTAAACTTCACCATTAATGCTGGGATGAAGGTTGATGACTTTTGCTAAGAAAACAAATGAAGGGGAGATCAGCAATGATTAATCATGCCCCTACTTGAAAGTTACTTTTATTTAATACCAACCTCCCTATTAGATATAACTGCAAGCTGGTTAATGGCTTAAAACTTCTTATTGCACGCTGTTAAGTACTTTGGCAGATCACAAATGTTACTTTAAATGAGCACTTAATATCACTGAGGTAGTGACTTTTTAATGTAGTTAGGAAAGTACTAATATTCCAGTGTAAAGTAATGTTGTGCGAGACTGTGGCATGTAAAAAATGAAAAATGTATTTTCTTCAGAGCAGAAATCCAAAGGCAGAGTACAGCGTAGTGTTCCCTCTCTATCGATACTCCTGACAAATTCAGCTGCAAAGGGAGAACATCTGTATCTCACTTCTTGAAAATGTGTGAAATATCATCTCAACATCCTCTTGCTCACATTTAAACTATCTGGATGAATTATCTGTTTTGCAGCATAAGCAGAGGGGAGGGGAATAATTGTAACTGCAATTTCAGCTCTTCACTGAGCCACAGCAGATTTAGTAGCCTTTAGCAGTAATAACTTTGCACGTTGGATACTGAGGCTGTAACTCAGTAATAAACATCAATTATAGTTCAAGAATGGTGTTTTGATTTCTAACTGCAGCACTGGTGGCAGAACAACCATGCTTGTCAGTGCTATCTGTATTCCTTGCACCTTTATCATTGCAGATTGTTTCAGGATACCAAACTGATGTCCTGTGTCAGCAAAAGGTTTTGCTACACCCCTAGCTAAATAAGAAAAACTAAAACCAAAAATTATTTTAATGATATACATTTAAAGCTATTGCAGGAAGAGAAAAATGGGTGCTATGCAACCCATTAACCCATTTGTAGGGGGGTCTGTGTGTGTATAATGCATATATTCTTGCCATTATGAATGTGTCTGTTAGATACACTATGTCAGATCAGAAAGAACAGTCAAAAAAATTCTAATAACATCTTAAATTGTGCAGCTCAAATCAGTTTCTCATAATCTCCAGAGCCTCATTGCATGTGGCTTCACGGCTCTCTGCGTTTTAGTAGTCACTCTGATGTTCTTAGTGCTGTAAAAGCATTTCAAAATTCGTCATCATCTAGAAGCTTGAGCTAATTAAGAATTAGGTAAGTAGATGTAGTAATAGTCAACACTTTGGGGGATATGACTTAGTGCTGCCAACTTCAGGTGGATTCCATAATATATCTGCTTTCAGTTAGTAGGTGTCAGGCCCTAAATGCGACTCCTTCCTCTGTCATAAGGCTTTGGCTGCCTGTACTCAAAGGCAGCTTTGTGTGCAGCTGTGACCTGGGATCAGGCTGTTGTGAGAAGAGCGCTGGGAAGCCGTGTTGGAGACCTCCCTGGTTTTGCTTGGGAGTTCCTTGCCTGAGCTGTGTTGCCTGTGCTGGGGCATTTACCTCACTGGTCCTGATCTTGACCCTCTGACTTGACTTCCTGGCTTGAACCCAGACCTGCTGCATCAGTATGGACTTGTGCGGCAGTCACCGAAGCGTGCCTGACCCTGACTGCGGTTTCTGGTCAGCTCTGCTCTGCTCGCTCGGATTGTGTGGGGTTGTGCCCTGTGTCAGCAAGGACACGGCCCGTGCTTACCTTGTTGCGCTCAGCTGCTGCCTGGCACTTCAGTCCTGCTGCTCCCTGATGCTGAAGGCCTTCTTGCACAGTGGGTGGTTGTGGCAACTCTGGGGGATTTTGTGATGGGGATTAACAAATCTTTATTTCTTAGTATTTTTGAGACATTGAAAATGACTTAGAGATATACTGTTTTACATTTCCCAGGAATGAGTTTTATAATACTTTTTTCCATCACCCAAAGCTTTTGGAACACATTTGTGTGTATAATCCTCACTGGAAACCTCCAATAAGCACTGCGATGCCCACTTCTTCCCCTGCCACGGTCTTTGTTGCATAGAAATGGTTTGCTTTTGAAGATCTAGAGAAACTGTATCTCTTATGGTAAGATTTTGCAAACAAAATGGCAGCTATTCAGAGACGCTTGGAAAGGTAGAGGATATAAAGAAATTCCTGTGGAGTTGGTCATTGGGAATGCTGTACAGTGTGGACCTGTATAAGCAAGCTATCTTTACAATATATACATACAGATAGGTCTTGTCAGTCTCCCACTACTTTGTTGTATTTATAGCGTGTATTTCAAACATCAGTTTTGAATTTAATTATTTTTTCTTCCTGTTTGACTAGAAGCTCTCAGGACACATAAATTGTTACTGTATCCTGAATAGTACCAGTACAATGAGTTCTTGATGTTGGTGGTTCTAAATAATATTTTTGTAGGTGGACTCAGATTCCAACATGCACCAGAAGTCTCTGGATGTTGATGGCCCAGTGCTGTGACAATTTGAAAATTCATCTATATTCATTATGAACAACACTCATCTGATTATAGTATTCTTTGTTGCAAGGGAATATGCTGCAGAAGCAATGCTTGTTTAATATGGGATTGAATCACTAGTTACAAAAGATTAAAAGAAAATCTCCAATTAGAATCATTTGTCATTTTATTTTCTTCAATAAGAAGTGTGTGTGTTTTTCGTATGCAAACTTAATTTGGTAGTGCGTGTCAGTTGACGGAAGTTCTGACAGTAGAGGGAGAATATTGTATTGTGTGCCAGTGCTTAACATGAATAGGAGAATTTTACTTTTTTAAACAAATTTTAAGCTATGATGAGCGTGTGTGCGTGTGGACACACACTTACTTATAAATGCACAAGGGTACAATACAAAGAGCTGTTTCTGAGAAGCTGAGCCAAGCTTGACTGAGCAGGTTCACTGGCTTAAACTTAATTCAGCATAGGGAGCAGATGCTGTACAAGAAAAGGGCATGGAACAGGATGGAGGCTCACCAGGCAGGTAAACAAGGCTGAGGAGAGACAGTGTGAGATGTTTCATTTGACCAAAGTCTTGAACACACATGTCCTAACTGTGAAGGTTGAATGCCCTTTGAGGTGGAAGGGGTTTACAGCTTCTGACGTGCCATCCTGAAGCAAAATAGATGCACGTTTTTTTTTGATAGCGCTGTGCTTGCCTCATCTGAGTCTTTTTCCACTTCATAGAGAACAATTAATCTCCTATGCAGTGTGGCGTGGCTCCAGTTATTTACTCAGGAGCTCCGGCACTGTCTGACTCTGTAAAATCATTTTCACATGAAGCAGTACTCAGGTAGTGATTGCTGTTCAGTTCTCCCTCTCTAATATTTATTCTTTTGTCTCAAATGTGTATTTACAGCAAGGAATAGGGAGAAGAAAAAAAGTAGAAAGAAAAGGGATAAAGCTTGATCTAGTTGCACAAGAAAAACGCTTCTAGGAAGGAAGTTCGTTGAGGGAGAAAGAGCTGTGTAAAGCCTTTGCTGAAACAGTTTTAAGGGCTGTTTGTGTTCCAATACATAGGTCACAAGGCTGAAATTGGTGATCTAGACATTATGTTGTTCTGTAAAAGGAGTGTCTGTATTGACCTGAAATGTAGCAGTTCAGGCTTTTTTTGTTTGCTCGTAGCTGCTGAATTACTGATTCAAATAGAGGATTTTTTTATTTATTTATTTATTTTAAGCTTTACTCCTCTTGGCACACAGAAGTGATACAGCTGCAGAAGAGCTAACCAGAGTCTTTTGACTACCTGTGCCAGATTCTTTCCTCCTGAGTTTCAGTGCAGAACGGTGTACTAGCTTTCTATTGTACCTCTGAACTGCATAGAAAGTACTAGATCTTCACGGGTGTCCGTGAGGAGCAACTTGTGTTTCTTAAAGTGAATTTGCAGAGGTGCCTTGTTGAGACTCACATGTTTGCTGTTGGTGATAAGGGGGTACGAGAGCAAAGCCAGCTTGGCTGTTTAATCCAGTATGAGTTGGCAGGGCAGGCGATATTAAAGAAAAACAAAATACAGACAAATTTGAGATCACCAATGTAGAGAGAGCTTGAATCAAAGAGGTTTTGAAATGAATTTCGGATAAATTGCTGGTGTGAGGCTTGTATGGGACCTGATTCAGTATTACTGTCAAATACCTGAAGACTAGCCAACTTATTTAAAAGACAAGCTGTTCTCCTGACTACCTTTTGAAGTCCAATGTGCAGCAAATTCTGTGAAATACAAAGAATAGAAGCTTCAGATAACTGGATATATTAAAAGACGGTGCGTTGTCTAATCTTTGACAGAGGTTCTTCACCCTTGTATTAAATTGTTTGCCTTATCTATTAAATGAAGAGATTGTGCGATGAGGTAGCAGTCTTATCCCAGAATAAATGTTTTAGTGCTTGCTGTATATTTGGAATTCTTGGCTTCCAGCCTCCTAGTTGCACACTGAGGTTTGCCAATGTGGTTGCAGTTGGGAGCTTACCACCAGGAGCCAGTCCCTTGCTTTAGGCCATCCGAGATTCCCTGGGATGCTACAATTAGCGCTAATGCCTCACCAGACTTCCCAGTCTCTTCTGCAACTTTTTCTTGACTTCCTACTCTTTTTGTTGTTGCCATTTAACAGTTTTTCAAAAGCTTCTAGTTAGGGTGGATCTCTTTCTAACCTTAAGTAGTACAATTAAGAAATACATGTATACACCAAGAGGACTTTTTTAAATAAATGTGTGCTGAGTAATTTCTAGACTATTTTTGCCTGTTGTGTAACCAGAGGGTATAATCAGAGCCTGTTTGTTGCCCTATATCTGGGTATCCAGGGAGAAACTGTACATACGCTATATAAAATTTAAAATCTCCATAACAGGGAAAGGTGGCTTGCATGGGTTTTTTGTTTTTTAAATTGAGATGAAGCTACAGCAACAAAGTATTTTCCCCCTGTATTTTTTAAAACATGGAGAATGTGCATTGTGCTGGTAGGATTAGCCGTGGAAAGTTATGTATCCCAAACTAGCGATCTTTTTTTCTTGCCTTCCATTAAAACAGGCTGAATTTCTTTTTGAAAGTCTCTAAAGATAAATGCAGGCTTTCGTGCCAGGTTTCAGCCCCTGAAAAACTTTTTATTTAGTAATAAATGCACTGGAAAAGAGGTTTACAAGAAAACTGCTGACACAACCTTAACCATGGTGATACAATTAGTTTAGCTGCGGGTTTGTTGTAATCCCAAAACAATAACAGAAAACTGTCATGTCAAACAAATTTCATCTGTCCTTTCTATCATGCAGTCCCTGGATTATAACTCTTTACATATGAATATGTCCTCTTCAATCAGGCGGTCTAATATCAATATTGCAGCCAGCTTTTTAAGTACTTCAATATAGATACTCTGAGTAGAGCGAGTTAGCCAAAGACAAAGCACAGAATAAATACATCTTAAAGGAGATACTGCCGTTCATGTATGTACTACTCTGTGGGATACGGAGTTTCCTTGTTTGTTTTTCTTTATTTTGCTGCTTTTGGGTTGAGAAAACAGTTCTGTGTTTAAGATAAACATTGACCAGACTAAGTCCTTTTATATTCTTGTTACAATAACATGAAGTATTAAGTGGGCAACAGTAAGTCTTCTGTCTTCCTGAGCAGCACTAACAACAGATAGAAAAATTGCATTTAATTCTGGTGTAATTGCTTAAGCTGTTCATCACCATCATGACCAAATGCCAGAAGGGGTACTAAAATCTTTTTGCTGGAAAAGTGGGAGGGATAGATGACTGAAAATCCACTAAATATATATGTACTTCATCATCCTCAGATGCTACCATTTAATATATCTTGATACACTGAGACTCATATTTCTAAAAGACTTGCAGAGGGAATATTTTTGTGACAGAGCAGCACACTGAGATTGAACTTAACTGAAAGGGATATATTTTTTTACTCTGGTTTTGTAGAGGTAGCATAAATCTGTGATAAGGAAAAGGCAGAAAATAGTATATTATTGTAGAAAATGGAGTCCTTTTCTGAGAAAAGAAGTGGAAATTGCATTCTCTCTCTGCAAAATTTCTTGGCTTACCATTCCCAGAGATGCAAAACCTAGGAAAAGTTTCTTCTCTTCCCGGGAGAGAAGAGATAAAGAAACAAATTGATATTTTGAGTGCTTAGTTAAATGTCTAATAAAAAGTTCAGGTGTTACTCAACAGCAAGCTAAATATGGAAGTGTTGAGGAGTTTGCATTTTCATTGCTTTTCCTAGCGTTGACATCCCCCAGGTTCTGTTGGGTGTGTGTGGCTGTGACAGTCGCAGCTTTGCAGCAGTGCATTGCTTTCCTTCCGTTTAGACCAGGACTGTTTCTGTCACTGCAAGACTGAAACTTAAATTCTATCAGTGACTTCAGCAAGAGTACAGCAACCGTTCTCAAGTAAGGTTAACGTCTAGGAACATCTGTCCAGAAGACAAAGATATTTTTATTTTTTTTCCAAAGTTCTGGACTTTTATGCCATTGTCACCTGGTGGGAACTGGAACCAGATACATGCTTTGAGTGTGTAGACTGTGTCATTTGTCTGCTTAATTGACTTCTTTACTACCCTAATGTAAAAGAACTTAAGCAAACTGATACAGAAAAGTATGAATTTTCACACTGATGAAGTCAATGGAATCACATTTTTAAAAATGTATTCAATAGAACAAAATTTTTCTAGGGTTTTGTGGCCTTCCTTTTTATCCAAGGTGCAACCTAGTAGGCAGTTCATTGAGAGATGCTGATATCTCTTAGAAAGAAATAGGATGTGACTTCGTTCTGACCCAGGTGTGATCATATTTCTCTCTTACGTACAAATGTTTCTTTACAGAGTCCATAGTACTCAGTTTCTCTTCTCATATCTTTGAAATTCAGCTGCTGTAATTTAAGAGTTTATTCTCTATCTAAGCTTGGCATATGGGATTGGCTGTAGTTCCTGATGATGGCTGGTAGTTGTATTGTGTACAGTTCTTCATGGCATGTGCCCTATTTTTCCACACTAATGTGCTGTTTCTTTCTTGCTCTGTCCCATTTTTAATTTCAATTTAAGTTGGAAAAGAACTCAGTAAGGATGTAGGCATTGAACAAGTTTATTATCATAAAGGAACTGAGAGTCCCTTTGGTTCCTTTATTGCATGCTAACGGTCTTAATGTTCTGAGACTGAACTCTGCCTCCTTCCTATGAGAGAACAGATAAATGGTTACGGCAATACCAGATGAGGCTGCAGTACTTACAGTTGTTGCGCAAGAAGTGTTTTATACGTTCCACAAATGGGGATGGATACTTTGCAGAATGTGCGTGTGTGTGGAGAGCACTAGTTAAAGCTTCCCCCAGTGAGCTTTTGTTTGAGTGTTTGGCAGAAACAAAAGAGCAGTTTCCACAACTGGATGTGCGCTTGTTGAGAATGAACTATGTTTATACAGAGGCGAGAATCCAAGCTCAGATAATGACTTTTCCGTGATGATGATGCATTTTTCTTGTCAGGTTCCTTCAGTTGTGTTATCATTGATTTGCCCCATTCTTGCAGCCCATATGAATGGAAAAACTGAGTCTTAAACCAGAGGATTATGATGAAAGTTAGAACCTGAGCTGTTGTAGGGGAATATGCTGAAATATATGTGTCTCTTACAAACACCTCGACAAGGATATTGCCCCCTTTCCCCAGCATGTCATTCTATTTTATTTAGCTTCGTTTAAGAGTGTGGTCAACTCTGTATCCTTTTTATATCTATGTAAACGACCGTTGATGTGAACTCAGGCAGGGAATAGACTTGCTGTATTTTTCTCCCTGAATCCAAGAGTTCTACATGGTTTTTATAAAGGTATGTAAAGGATACTAGTGACACAACTACTTAATAAAGCCCCAGTTTTAACAGCCATCATGAATAAACATAATATGAGTTCTCAGGGCTTACATAAGCAATAGATGAGTTTAATGGTGTCAGCAAACCATTTATTTCCATAATGTGATCACTTTCCTCAGCCTTTAAATTTATGGGAAGATGAATTAGCAGCTGTCCCCAAGTGTTTCTTCAGTAGGATACTGAGAGGCAGTTGAAGGTGGCAAATCTAGCAGCAGCACCTATTGAAATCAGCATCTTTAATCTTTTTGTTGCAAAGGAAGAAGTTTCTACGATTGGAAAAGAGGCAATGGCTTATCCAGAGCAAAATATAGTGGTCAATACTGGTATGTATTGCAGACTACAGAAGGTTTGTGCAGTCAGCATAGGGGCACTAGTAACTGCAGAGGAGCTAGTAGCTGGGATCACCTTACTGTATTTGAATTGCCTTACATTTTCTTGCTGTGTGAACTGTACTGTCTGTACGTCATTTTCTTACTCCTGAGCCAGTGTAGTAATCACAGAAAGTAACATTACCTCCTGTGCAAAGAGGTTGTTCTTCGTGCAGTATGTCACCTCTACCAGCTCTGCTGTAAGACAGTTTCTCCTGAACTAATCAGTAGCCTGCAAAGCAGCAGCACATAAATTGTGCAAAAGCATAATTTATTTGTATTGGTCGCCTCTCCTTGTCCGGGGGGTATGATTCATCGGTCCTTTTCCAGTAGCCTCTGCCAGGCTTGGCCTGTCCACCATCACTTTCTCATATTGCTGGTAAATTGTTTATGGGCAGGCTAAGTGTACTTGACTCTGAAAGCCCAGCAGCTAAGCCAGGCCCACTACTGCTGCAGGTAGCTCTTCTGCAACAGAGAAAGGAACTGTATTACATAGCTGAGCGGTGAATGGTTGTTGAGGGCTTTGGATGCGAGTCATTTGAGATCAGTTGTTCTGTTTTGCTGAGTAAAGCAGCAGGGTTGAGCTCAAGGTTTAGGGATGATAGTTTGGAGGAGAAAAGAAAAAGATTGAGGACAGGCAATCATCTTTAGCTTCAGTGGTAGTTATGTGGCTAAATTCCCTGGTCAGGATTGAGAAACTTCGTGCTTTCCTACAGTCTTTTAAAACAACAACAACAGCAACAAAAGAACAAAACAAACAAACAAAAAAACCCCACTCCCCCCCAAAACCAAACAAAAAACCCCAACCGAACCCCCCCCCCCCCACCCCCCCCCCCAAAAAAAATAAACCAACACAAAAACCCCAAAAAACCAACAAACCCTCATACCAAAAGCAGAGGTTTAAGAGTTGTTCAAATAACTAGTTGTTCAATAACTATTGTTATTTCTCAGTTCTGTTTGTCTGGAATACTATGGGAAAGCCTGTAACTCCATTATTTTTGTTTTTTTTTTAAAGTTAAGCAGAGACAATAGATTTCGTCACTGACTGGTAAATGCTATCAAGGAATCACTAAAAAAATCTCACAGGCCTGTATACATCTATGAGAAACACCAAAATAGCCATACTGGCTTTACGTAAGCTCCACAGAAAGGCCTGAAGCTGAGGAGTGTCTGAAAGGCTGAGAAAATACTCAAGCGAAGAAATACACAGTAGAATGGAGGACACAGATAAAAACTTGGCCACAGAAATAACCACTGAAGCAGAGGAAAAAAAACCCTTCTTGTAGAAAGTTGTCTGTTGGGAACTGCTGTATGTTCCGTAGGCAGCTCGCTCACCCCCCAAAAAAAAAATAAACCAACACAAAAACCCCCAAAAACCAACAAACCCTCATACCAAAAGCAGAGGTTTAAGAGTTGTTCAAATAACTAGTTGTTCAATAACTATTGTTATTTCTCAGTTCTGTTTGTCTGGAATACTATGGGAAAGCCTGTAACTCCATTATTTTTGTTTTTTTTTTAAAGTTAAGCAGAGACAATAGATTTCGTCACTGACTGGTAAATGCTATCAAGGAATCACTAAAAAAATCTCACAGGCCTGTATACATCTATGAGAAACACCAAAATAGCCATACTGGCTTTACGTAAGCTCCACAGAAAGGCCTGAAGCTGAGGAGTGTCTGAAAGGCTGAGAAAATACTCAAGCGAAGAAATACACAGTAGAATGGAGGACACAGATAAAAACTTGGCCACAGAAATAACCACTGAAGCAGAGGAAAAAAACCCTTCTTGTAGAAAGTTGTCTGTTGGGAACTGCTGTATGTTCCGTAGGCAGCTCGCTCAGCCCTTCTTGGTTTTCCTTCTACTGTAGCCTAGGATACCTGACACTGCTCAAAGTGTCCAGGGAAATAAATCAGGCACTTGAAAAGGCAATCACAAATCCTAAAGTTTTAAAGTCCTGTGTTACTTAAAGTGGCAACAAAGTTCCAAATTGTATACCTATACTTAATCCATTTTTTGGTAGTAAGTGAACAGGTGAGAATATGTAGGTGAGAACCTTTAGCTCTGTCATGAGTGCCGGGAGCAGGCTGGTTGTAGTTCATACAGTTTTATTACTCTGATGATTCTTTGTTCACTTTTTGGATTAGCTAACAGTAAAAACTATTGAAGGATGTTCATTGCATCTGCAGAGCAGTTCTGGTGTGTTTGTACTAGGTTATTTTTGAAAGAAACGCACCCCAAAATTCTGTTCTAGGTGCACAGCAACTCTGCTTTGACACCTCGTGGAGATGTAAGAGTCCAAACCAATGACTTGTTGTTTGAACAGCTTTGAATTGTGCTTATGATGGGAAGATTCACTCCAGGGAATAAGACTAAGTAGAGTTTGAAGTAAAACCCTTGAATATCACATAATGCAGATAGATACCTGGACCTCTTCACTAGCTGCTTTGATCTCCTGATTAGGTCTGTTCTAGCGAACTGTTAGCTCAAGTATCCATAGCCACAGTGAACGAACATTTTCTCTGAAAGCTGTGGAAGCCCTTTGATGAGCTAAATTGTTTGCTTGCGGTAGACAAATGGTTATTACTTTATTAATAAGATCTGAGACTACAATGTGCAAGTCAAAACAGTATCTTTCTGAGAATTTTTAAAAAGTCACATTTTATTTCTTTTTGTTTTCTTGATCCTTTTACCTTTCTCATTTGTACATTTGTGGTTTTTTTAATTGCTGAAGTGTTACAACTTAAATCTAGAGAATTGAAACACTTATTTTTGCCAGTAAGCTTTAAAAACGTTACCAGAATTCCATCAAACCTTTCTCACCGATTAGAATCTAAAAGCTGCCGTAAGAGAAGGTCATCCACTGAACTTCAATATATTGTCCGTTAGTAAACATTGTGCCTACATTAGTCATCTGTAATTCAGATTTTTTCACATCAGTGTATCTTATTTGCTAGTGTAACTCTTCCAATATTTTATTTATTTAGAAACACAAACTACTTTGATGTTAGTGGACAGAGTCTTAGATGTTTTAGTGGACTGAATACATGACCTAGCAGGCATTGTCTTCCCTCTTCGGTGTATGGATGGCTGTTCTGGCGCATCATTACTTGGCAGTAGGTGGTACTGGGTGTGAACAATAAATTGCCTGGAGAATTGGGAATAAGGGCAAGTAGAGCAAGTTCCCCATAGTAATACTGTTCACAGGAGAACATGCACATCTACGTTTGATCCTGGAGCAGCTTACCTTGCTGTAATTTGACTAGGATGTTTTAGGCTTAAGGCTTTCCTGTATGTTTCACTTGATACCAGGATGGGAAATCACCCTTGTCCCGCAACCCTGTTGTTTCATCGTGGATTTCATTCTTTTGGGCGATTTCAATAGAAGGTTTTTCTTGCATTGCTGCAAGTATTTTGTGCACTTAGTAAGTAAGTAGCAATGTTGAAAAAAGGAATGTATAAAATACTATTATGGCTGGAGAAGATACAACCTTGAAAAATTAACTGTTTTTTTGTTTTGTTTTGTTTTTTTTTTCCTGGGAGGCTGAAGGATCAGGAGCACAGAAAGTGCATACAAATGTTTCCCAAGTCTTTTGGTAGATGGTAAGGTGGGAGGAATTTTTAGTGCTTAGGACACTTGCTGTAGTGTTTTTTTGCCTGATCATTTATTTTAAGCTTCTCTGTATCCCTTGTTTCCTTTCAGACATTTCATTAATATTGGTCTATATTCAGTAGAATCTGAGCTGTAATACCTGGTGGCTGCTTCCTGGCTTGAGTAATCCCACCTCTCTCATTAGCAATGAATAAATGAACCTTTGAGTCTGGTCATATATCCCAAAGTAGCTTTTATAAGAAACAATTCCCCAAATATGTTTTGAGTCTAACTAATTCCTTTCAAGCAGTAGTGTTTTGCTTACATATTGCATCAAATCAGCTGTACATGAGTGAATGTGGCAGTTTGGGATTAGAATAGTGTTTTGTCTTAGTCTTATATAATCAAAATGTTGCAAAGGTTTTCATTTTTTAATGTATATTTATATATGCACCCTTCCAAATACTTGTAATTTTCAAGAACACTCTGAAGACTTAGAAATGCATGGCTCTTGAACTATTACTCTGTTATTATTTTGGGCCAGATCCTCAGGTCACATTGTATAAGACCATTGTGTTGACTCTACTGGATCTGTACTAGTTTATAACAGCTGAAGATTGTCTAGGAGTTCTCAGGTTTTGTATTAATCGTGATGCCAATAAAAATTGAGCTCACGTCTAATGTGTTTGTAATAAATCTTCAGTGGTCGTTCTGATTGTGGGGCTCTGCAAATCTTTAAGGAACTAACCAGCCAAAGGACTGTGCTGGGTGATACTGATTGTGTGGATTCACGTTCAAGTTTTTCTTAACCAGTGATCCTCTGTTCTCAAAGGAAAATTCCCTTGCTGACTTTTGCTTCTTTGAGGGCGGGGTGAAATATACTATCTAGGCAGAGAAGGAAGTTCCAGATGGATAAGAAATAAAAGACATATTTCTTTAAAAAAAAATAAAAGAAATGTACTTGTATGATCTGAGGAAAAGAAGTGGGACACTTCAGGTTTATTCAGAAAGAAATTTATCTGTGAACTTTTCTGTGTCTGTCACAGAAATGCCAGGTTTGTAAACCAGCAGAGCCAGCGGAATTTTGTACTCGTTTGCACTCATCCCTCATTTTTCTCACAGAAGTGTAATTTCCTAAGTAGACAGTGTTCTTAAAGATAAGTAGTATGAGTGTGAAAGTGTCCATTTACAAACCTTTAGCTAGTAAATCAGTCAGTTTCACTTTTTTCTTATGTGAAGTCGTTTATTCCTGATGTAGGCTCACCTGCCCAGCCACACTAGCTCATTTGAAAATGTTATGAAGGAGCATATGTGTGTGTAATATGTGAAGTAACCTAGCTGAAAAAGCAATTTTAGGTGCCTGACATAGAACTTACTGTCTGAAAGTGGCACTACTTCATCCAGTATGCTATAAGGGATGTAAGGTGAGCTTGTTTTCAAAATACGTCTTTATTTTAATGATTCTTTTGGTTTTATGTTCAGACATGCTGCCTTCCTGTCGGGCAGTGGAAAAAAACCTGCACGTCCAGAGAAAAGCTTTAAAGTAACTGAACTAGATATGTGGGATCAGGTATGACATGTTTTGGCATCCCAACCTTACACCTTGTATATTTAAGACTGGCCAGAAGCAGGGGGACATTTTTAAACTGACAACTTGCTTTCATTTTCACTTCCCTTCCCCTGTACAGAATTACAAATTACAAAATTACAACTTTGCCTGATGATCTTATTCAAGAAAATGAGATCAAACTCTCACAAACTATTTTAAAACAATAGTACTGAACTCCTTAGCAGCACTGCAGAACATGTATTCAGTTAGGGTGAAATCATACTATTTGCAAGCATTTGTGCTCACTGGCTGTTCCAGTGCTCGATTGTGGTGGAAAGCAAGGGGAGTGTTGTTGGCAAACACTTCAACTTGTTGCTTCGGAGGATTGCAATGGCAGCTGTGATTTGCTGTGATTTGCCTGCTAGACTTTTTTTTTTTCTCCCTCCTCTTTTTTTTTTTTTCTTCCTTCAAAATAAAGCAAGATCAGAAAATGTGTGGGACTTGTGTTTTAACATCCCCCCCTTTTATTTATTTTTTTTTAATTTCTTCTCCCCCCCCCAATCTTTGTGGTATTATGTGCAGTGTCAGAAATTCTGATCTCTTGGTTTAGGCTTCTTAGAGGGATAAAGCCCAAATATTGTAGTTGTGTGGTGAGCCTGGTGCCCTGCAGAGTCATTGATACGTTTTAGTTGTAAAGTACCGTATCGCTTCCTGCTCTTGGTGCATTTGCTTCAGATATCTAGGTTGTATGCATACGCTTGCATCTTCTGGCTGGAGTTTACTCTTATCGATGTGGAAAAAAATAGTTTGCTATTGTTTTCTTAAGACTTGCTTTTCCCAGTTGCCAAATGGTCTGCAGACAAAATCAGAAGAGCTCTGAGTTTCAGTGTGGAAGTTCACATTGAACTGGTGACCTGACAGCCTCTGAGAGATTGTGCTGGTTTGATATTTGGCTAGAACTTAGTGAAATAGAAGATGAATAATGCAAGTTGAAAACGTATCACAAGTAGTAGACATTTTGAAAAGATGTTCTGTATCTGAAAGCAGAAGCTGCAAACCTGTCTTGGGCTCTCTGTCTAGAGGAAGAGTAATTGGATGCTTCTACTCAGAGTCTTGATCTGGTTCAAAGCCCAGTGCCCTTTTTTTTCCCCACACTGGGTCAAATGGCAGGCAGGAATTTGACTCCAAACTTCCCTTCGGACATTTCCAATTTTACTGTCCTGTTGTTGCATCTTTTTTTCCTCCAAAATCCATATTTCCCAAGCATGATGAGAGTAAAAATCTTCTTGCTGTACCAGTCCTGTGAAGAATGAGGGACTGCTTTTCAGATGGTAACTGCCTCCAGTTGCATCCTCACTTCCCGAGTCTTCAGCTGCTGGGTGCGCAGCTGAGTTTACAGGACTGCAAAAGCAAATGAAGAAAATACCGGCATCTTATTTGCTGTACTTCTTGCCGGTACAGATCAATCTTCTTTTAAAAGCATTTAAGTGGCATTGGTTATGCGCAAAGTGAAGAAAAATGTACCAAGGGAAGCTACAATTGAGCTGCCTCTGTGAACATACCTATTTCCCTTTTCATATTTCTCAAAGCTTGTATAATATAAAATTTGAGAACAATGAAATAAAAAAAAGCCAAATGTGCCATGCGGTTAATCTGACCAATGTTCTGAAAATTTATGCTATTTTCTGAAAATGAGTGCTTAAGATAGCAATATTTAACTGGGTATGTATCCACTGATTCGATATCTACTACCCTAAATTTTTCTTAAGTATTTATATGGTAGACAAGAATAATCCAAAAGAGAATTTGTTGTAGTCTCTGCCCTTAAATTTTTGTAAATATGCATCTCCATTACAATATTTGTTATGGCATCTTTGGGTCTGTGAATAATATTTACTGTAAGGGTTGATGGTTTGTCTGTTTGTTTTTCCTAACTAGGTTCTGCATTTGTATTACACATGAGAAATTGTGTTACCTGCCGAGTTTTTTGATAGTGTCCTTCCTTGTGCGGAAACTTGGAAGGAACTTACCGAACCCTGAGGTTGCCCTTGGACAAAAATGACATACGCTTTTGAAGATAATACCAAAACTTTGTAAAGAATGTGGTCAAATATCTGTATTAGCGAAACGCTCGAAGTTCCTCCCAAGTAGTTGACAATGACTACTTGTTTCATTGCTGAAGGAAGATTGTTTGGGAAATGAGGAGAAAGGAGAGAGACAGAATTAGTGCCTATCTTAGCTGCATCCTTACACAAAATAGTGGATACTGAATTTCTTTTCTTAGTTACTTCATCTCTTCATGTTGCTGACTGCCATGAGTGGAAATCAAGGACTTAATTCCAAAATATTACTGTAATAGTTTAAACAAAATGAAATGAAAACAGCTCACTAGAGTGCATCAAAGAAACCACTGTGTTGAATGTATTTGAACGGATATGAAAGTGCACTTTAGATGCTTTAAAAAAATCTTGGAGTGAAAATTTGAGTGGTTGATCTACGCTTAAGGAAAGGTCTTATATGACCATGTATACACACACACACACGTTCATCGGAGGCTTGTTATAGGTCTGGGGTATTGCAGTAATAGTAAACTTTTATTAGTAGCTGTTGTTCAAAATTGTTAGAATCCAAATTGTGCATGGATTTACGATATGCAACTTGAACAATGTCAATCGCGTGAATACTCATTTCATATGAGAAAAGTGTCTTTTTGAAAGTATTTCTTCAAAGCGTTGTAATTCATCTTTTAGGAAGAATATACAAAGATGGTCATCTGTTTCGTATTATGGTAACATTAAATAGAAGTGTTGGGGGAACTGGAGATTTCCCCTTCTATTCTAAATACTTGTTTCAGTTTGCACAAATGTGGCAATATTAAAGGATGAGTAACTTATTTGAGATTAGCTGTCTTTGGATAAAATCAGCTCTAGGATAAATGTCCTCAACAGAAGTCTGTTCAGGGAGGAAGTCTTTCAGGGACATCTTTAAACATTGAATCAACATATTGTGATTAAAATAATTCTGTGAACTGCATTATTCTGTACGATTTCGTTTGGAAACTTTCATAGTCTTCTTTTATTTAATGTTCTTCATGTTGCTACGGAATTTGAAACTAGTACGGTGCAAGGTGCCATATAAACTTGTGCTATTTTGCTGCAAGCTTTTAAAAAATTAAGCAGGCTGGTATAATCCTGTTCACAAGAGCTGGAATAGCTAAATTGTACCAGAAGTCACTTATTTGGTGGGATTTCTCTTTTAGAATTACCAACAAACCGTGTCTTAGCACAGTGCAAGTGTATGGGAAAGTCTTGCTCCTTGCAAATATGTGGGGAAGTTCTACTTAAAACCAAAAGGTTAAAAGAAAACTCTATAGAAAACGTAGGTTTTTCTGCAATAATGCAACTATTAAGGCCAATGTCTTGATCAAAACTCCAGTAGCTCCTTGTCTACTTATACTGTCTTCAAAAAGAAGAAATTGCTGTTTTCTGGTTTTGCTCCTGGAATAAAATTGTGTTATGTTGTATGGCTGTGCTTCATTAAACAGCTGCTCTGTTTTACCCTGGAGATAGTTTTATATCTATACTGTGTGAAATGATCCCTGGTTAGTACCAGTCTTTATATAGCAATTTAACAGAGGTTAGTAACTGCTACCTCTAGTCTACTGTTGGAGAAACTAAGATGCAGAGCGTTATTTGTCCAATTGCAGCACTTACTGCCGCAATTTTCTTTTTTCTTTAAAATTTTTTTTCTTCCCTGCTTCTTGCATATGGACGATACTAAATTTGATAACTGAAAAAAAAAATCTCTGGAAAGAACTGGAAGAGCTCATTTCTTATTTCAAATTATTTGTGCCAAATATGCAGTTTTGAAGTTCATGGCAAGATAGCGGCTTTCAGTGTTGAGAAAGATTTATTTAATGCATGCAATATTGTTGCCGTTTTCCACTACTTTGCAAATCTATCATTCTTAAACTCCTTTGTAGTGTCTACCTGAAGTTTTATAGAAAATTATGTGGAGATTCCTTTTGCTGTAGCCATATTTTAAAGAAGAACATATGCCTACTGCCCCATATTCAAGTACCTTGTTATAAAAAATATAGATGATGATATTTTTATAGTTAGGGATGTAATGATTTAAACAAGGGCCAAAGTCAGGAGAGTTGAGATCAATTGGAAAGTAAAAGCAGTGACTCTGCTATGCCTGTGTGTTCTCCTTTTGTTGCATATGAAGTAGGTGGCAAATTTACCGGTCACTTTTCATTCACGAAGAAGAAAGTTGGCTGCTTATAATTACCCTGCCCAAATTCTTGAGTGCTTTTGGCAACAGCTATGCCCCATAGAAATTACAGGCTGATAAAAAAATTCTGTAACTTCAAATCACTTATTTTAAAATAGCTGAATGCATTTTATTTGTAGACGTTAAGATCTTTAATATTTTAAGAGTTTATTCATATTTTTCTTGACTTCTGGCTCCCTTGGCCCAGAAACGGAGCACTGATGTGCTGAAGATAATATTATAAAATTGCACAATTTCTGCTTTTTTTTTTTTAAGAGCAATTCTATACCTAATGTGTGTATATTTCGTACTTTTCCCATTAGAATTTATGACTGTAAGAAAAAAGTGATTTTTCTTCAGCAATGCAGGTGAAGGTCACCCAGAGCGCTCTCCTGCATTTTGAGTAACCACACAAATCGCAGAATAACTCACACTGGAAGGAACCTCAGGTTTTAAAGTAACTTTGGGTTTGGATAAGAAAAAGCTGTCCCAGAATCAATTCAAGGGGCTGCTGCTGTGTTCAGTTACTTCCTACTTCTTATCCTATTTAACAAGTCCTTACTTCTAGTCTATGGATTTTAATACATAGCTATTTAAATCAAAGCTCATGTTTTAATTGCACAAAGGAATGCAAAGAAACAGGTGGGAAGGCAGGTGTTTTCCTGCTATAAATTTTTCTGGTGATTCATTTGTACTTCCCTCCATGTCAGTAATGGATGCTATATATAATTCCAGGTTGAGAGAGGGCCACCTGCCTCTCTGAGCTGGCGTGTTTCCTGTAACGTATCATACAAATACATCCACCTTTTGCAGCAAAATTTCAATTCACTTGCTGTAACGTTTGCTATTTAAAACAGAAACTGCTCCGAGTTTAGGGTATATGTAAGTTTATAAATGAATCCATTATAAGTGCCACTTATAAAAGACAAGGGCCTAAATTCAGATCAGAATGTGACCCTAGCCCTGCGCTGTGTAGATCATCTCAGAATTTCAGTAGATTTAATAGAAAAAGTGTAAGATAATATGATGATATATATATGGTACAATTACTGCCTATAACTAATTGATATGCTACTTAGGATATTTTCTACATTAAAAAAAAATAATTGAGAGTACAGCCCGAATGGGGGTGCTATCAAAGGCCATTTGCAAACAGTCACAGCTGGGGAGCCACTCTTTTGCCAGCACTGACTGAAGGATTTGGGCTTCCAGGCCTGGCCAGATCTTTCCCACTTAAACTGAAGAGCTGTGACTGTTACCAGGCTGCACTGGGAAGCAGTTGCCCCCCAGCAGAACTGCCACAGACTGGGGGAAATGAGGGAAGATACGCTTCGAAACCAAAAAGTAACCTCTTAAAGATCACGTGAACACCATGATGCATTTCTTTCTGACAGCAATAAAATTTGCACCACAGGAGACCATGGGAGGCTGGGGAAGGCCTGGGAAAAGGTACCTACAGACCACAGGGGGTTGCAGGCTGCGCATCCGCATAGCTGTGACCGTGGAGCTTGATGGAGTGGTAAAGTTTCATGACCTTCCCAATAAATCTATGCTTGATTAATTAATGGGTTCACTAATTAATGGATTAATTCTGGGCACTACTGGGGAACTAACTGGATCCTTCCTGTATTGACTGTTCTTGATATGCTGTGATGATCATATAAGGAACAAAATGCAAGATTACGAGTGCAGATTTTTTTTTAGAGGTTGCGTTAATGTAATCATTTTTGGTTTCACTTTGCTGCTTCTCTTCTTATGTTAGGTTCTAACAATCAGAGGGCTGCAATGTCATATGTACTATGAATCAGACATCTTTTTAGCTTCTCCTTCCTATGTCTCTGCGTTTGGCCTTAGGTCCAGGAATACATGCTGAAGCACGTATATTGTGTGCCACCTCCTGCTTGCTGTGGAGGAGGGGAGCAAAGAAGGAATGGAAATTTCTCTCTGCCCACAGTGGCAGTGACCAATGAGATGTACTCCTGTAGAATTGTTCATTAGTATTGCTACCAGTTAGTGATAAACATAGTCTTTCTCCTCAAGTCTGAGCAAAGAGAAAACTCTTTGGTACTCTCTTTAGTGGATTGTTGTTGTGTTTTTTTGTTTGGGTGTTTCTAGGTGGCTTTTTTCCTATTTTATTTTAGAAGGCTGGAAAGTTGCTGCTGTTCTAGGACAATGTGTGAGGCAGCGTTCAGAAGTCACATTTGGCCTTGTTGCATTCTGTAAGTAATCCTTAGCAACCTACTTGCTAAGGTTTTGACTTGCTCCTCTCAGAAAATTATTAGATCTAAACAATATACTGCATACTTTGATAAAAGATATTCTACTGATAATCATTAGTCTTATTTTTTGAATTAATAGATTTTTTTCTTTCTTCAGTCTCTCTTTATTTTTTTCTCTACAGCGGAAGTGTTATGTTGTTGTGATACACAGGCTTGAGAGACCTGGTTCTAGATTTAACTTGTCACAGGTAATTTGTTGCTGTCCTTATGTGATATGGTTATGGATCCAGGTCTTACACTATATGTTACAAAGACTGTATGTGACAAAAAGACCTTGTTTTTTTTAACTTACAAAGAATATATGAAAGGAAGGAGGGACTGAAGAGGAAACAGATAAAGTGAAATGTATTATTGTTATTTTTGCATGTTAGGATCTGCTTGGGTATTTCTCCAACCTTTTTCTTATCTATACTTATGACATTGTACATGGTGACTTGCTTTTCCTGCGGTAATCAGCCACACTTGCATGCTTTAGTCTGTGTTGTCTGAGGTGGTTCTAATTCCTGTCCTGTGACACCAGTAAATGTGGTCTCACATAATTCAATTAACTACTGGGTTGCTTGACCTTTTTAAACACCCTTAGGATAGGAGGTTATTTGAAATTTCAGTTTGGTTTGAGTAAGGCTTAAACTCACTACAGATGAAGGCACTCAGACCTTTCCAGATCAGCTGCTTATTGATTTATTATTCTTAAAGGAAAGCAGGATTGCACATTCATCGCACTGCTCTGGGATCACTTTGCTCCTGGGCAAGATTCAGATGAGTACAGATCCATGGATGAGTGTGTTTTTCTTAAATATCTGATAGCATTACTGGAAAACATGAAACAAAACAATTAAAATAATGCAATAAATCAATTCTGGGTTATACCTTACAATTAGTTTCTTCTTTTGTTGCTTTGTTGTCTCTTTCACAGCTTTATTTTCTCTCTCAGTTTTAGTTTCTCCGTCCTTTGGAAGACTGGTTACTTATTTTCACTGCTTAATTCCCTGTGTCCTCCCCCTTCCCTAGTCATACCTAGGCTGCTGTGTTCATGCATCTACTGCTGTGCTCATGCATCTTTGTTTCTCCAGGCTTTATATATTGCACAGGTTTGCTTGGAAATCAGAGAGATGAGGTGAGACCAATCTTTTTTTTTTTTCTTTTTTTTTGTCAGCTGAAGAACAGTGCCTTTGTGATGAGCAGCAAAAGGAGTGTTAAACTAACTTACGACTCAGAAAACATGCCTTCTCGTCAGAGAGATGATACTACTACTTTATTTCCAAAGGTGTTCTGAGGCCTAAATCGCTGATATTTGCAAAGTGCTTTTTGATTCTCCTTTGAAAGGATTATAGTGTTCTGCTTGGTGAGAGCAAAGTTTGAGAAGTTACTTAGAATTCTGGCAGTTGCCCTCCTAACGAGGACTCAGCCAAGCCTAACGCAGAGCACTACCACTTAAATTGTTAAAACACTTTTCATTGTTACACTTAGTGAATCACAATTCTGCTTTATGCTTCTTCCTGTAGGAGCACCGGCATAATTTGAAGCAACAGCTACTTTAATGGGATGTAATGAGCAATTAATGAACAAAATAATATCTGTGGTGTTCATGGTAACAGCATGTCATTGCTCCTTTGTTCCTGTTCTCATCATCTTCAGTATCTGACCTATAATCAGTTTTCTTTTCACGCTTATCTACAGTACTATTACTTCAGGCAAGGCCTCATCATCCCTTTCAGCACAGGGAAAATTGATAGCGTGAAGAATTATATGAAAAGAGAATAATATGCTGTTCTTGGTATAACTGGCTTCCCTTGCTCTCCACCTGTGTTGATAGCAATGACATCCTTAACCAACATCTTGCGGTCTCCTTTTCCTCAGAGTAGTGTTGTTTATAAATTAAATGTTTCCTTTCAAGTTGCAACGTCTTCTGAATTCTGCAGTAGGATTTGCAAATGCGTAGTCCTGAACCTGTTCTAAGTCCTGTTGACTTTTAGGGCATTCCGTAGGGCCCCATGTTCCAATGCAGTTTTGAGAATCCCTTTCCTAGAGACCTCTGCTGGTGACGGCTCATCCCAGCTCTGCCAGGATGCAATCACGAGGAGGTGGTGGTGGCATGGGTCCAGCTCCACTCCTTCTCTTTGCATAGCAGCTGCTTGCTCCATGCTGGGCTGGGCAAAGGAAAAGGTATTTGCCTCTTTTTATGTGGATTGAGGGTCAGAATAGTCTTTTCTATCTCCAGACAACTCTAAAGAGGAAAAACAGAAGCTGGGAAGAAATGTTTCAGTTGTAACTTTGTTTCAATAATTCAAGATTCTCTGAGCTATTTATTCTTATTCCCCAAATGGTGTTTGCCTTGAGAACTCAGGGGAATCAGCTGACTTCACTTTAGCCTCAAGGTGTATTAAGGATGGTATTCAAGAGCAGTAACTGCATTGGAAATCAGGAAGAAATAAAGCACAACTTATTCTAGATTTTTTTTTTTTAAATTTACATTTTTACAACATCAGCAGTTTGTTTTTAATGGGAAGGAAACTATATTCAGCCGTGAACTTTAATACTTCTGAGAATTCCAGTTTACTTTAATAAAAGATGTAAAAGTTGGTTCATTATGATTACATACTCTCTATTTCTGTACCCCAGGACAATAATGTGGTATCTTTTGCATAGGCTTCCTGGGGAGGAAATAGTACAGTGAAATGTAAATACAGCTCTTCCATAGTGATGATTGATGCTACAGTGCTCAGATATTAATACTGAGTAGTCCACCAGGACAGTATTATACTACTAAAATTGTAATTTACCTGTAGAAAAAAAAAATTGTTAAAAATCCCTATACTCAGGCAGATGAAGTCTTCTTTGTCAAGATGTAGCATAGATGTGATGAAAAGCAGGGCCGAAGTTCTTGCAGCATAATATGGCTGCCCCTTTTCAAGTGCGTGTTTCTGGGATTGCTTAAGTGTGAAGCTAAGCAGGTGTATAAAGTTTTGGACAGATGAATGGAGAGGTGAAGGTTGAGTCAAACCCAAGGCCAGTTGCATCGTGGCAGCTGCAGATCAGGCTGTAGTTTTTGAAAGCTTGAGAAACTTGCAGGCTGTTCATTGAAAGGCAGGGACGCGGAAGTGGGAGAAAAACTGTTTGTCCTTTACCCAGAGGAAAGTTTGCTGCCATTGGGGTAGGTTTATCTTTTTGTTCTCGTTGTAACTGTGTGGCTTTACCCATTGTAGTTCAATTGAGTGTGTGTCAGGAGAGTTGGAAACTTCTAAGCCTGAGAAACAAGTTCTTTGGGAAAGTACTTGGCCGTGTTTGCTTTTCTGGCATGGTGGAAGAACACTGAAAAGCTAAGTGAGGATGGAGCAGTAAGCTCTGTGGATTTACCCAAACTACTTTTAAACTGGAGGATGTGGTTTGTGTAAGTGTTGCTGTGGCAGAACATGTAGGCAACTGGAACTAATGATAAATCTGAATCTTAGTGTCCTGGTACCCGCAAATTCTATGGCTTTGAAGCATTTGCTCATGTGTCTCTTTAGCACACCAAAGTTTAGTTTCAAGCTTTCTGTGCTTAAAATGTGCCTTTGTCAATCCTCCCCTGATAATTATAGAAAGCAATTCTATTTTGCGTTGCTATTATGGAAGGTGAAGCAGTGAAAGAAGCCTGTGTGGAGACAGGCTTCTCTCCTTATGTTAAGAGATTACAGGATAGGATTTGTGGCAGTTCATGCCAATCTACCTCCTCTAATTTGCCTGGTCCCATTCTTCATTTTGGAGTACCCTGAAAAACTCTGGTGGTATTCCTTGCAGAAGCAGGAATATCTTATCTTGAGCCAATGTGTTTTCAGAAAAATCTTCTTTCTGTCCTGATAAAATTCTCCCACTGTGTTGATCTATGGAGCTGAATTGCTGATTTGATAAACTGTGATGAAAAAGTAATTTGTCTCTCTGAAATAAAGGTTAACTGCCTGCCAGATTCCACTGTTCAAAACAACTGTTCTTTGCCTAGAGAAAAATGAGTTAGAGGAAAACTGAAACCTGGTAAAAACATCTTTTCCTGCCGTTAATCAAAAGGCTTAACTGGTTTTGCTAAATGTGAGTTGCTTCTTTCTCAGGTGAGGTGAAATCTGAGTGCGTAGATTCAAATCAGGAGTGATCTCCTCTTAGTAACCATGCCAAAAAGAAGAGGGCAGAGTTGATTTTTCCTCTTGAAGCGTATGCATGTTGGGAGCGTGTCCATATTGTCTTGCATGCTGCATTGCATGTAGAAGTCAAAAGGCACGCTGTGAAATCCCCCTTGGCTCTGAATGGGCTGGTGTGCCTACCTGACACAGGTCACGCAGACACCCTAGCTCAGTTTCCTGAAGCAGTGACGCAACAGCAGCGTGTCCCTGTGCTCCCATTAATTGCCCTGGAGCTGAGAGACTTGCCCAGGTCCCAGGCAAGCCAAACGGTCCTCAAGATGCAGTCTACTGACTTACCTTCAGGTATTGTAGGATGTCCTAAATGTATTTCTTGAAACTAATAGCACTGAGGAGTCACTGAGAACTTGATGCATTGCCTATTTTCATGCAGAGACAATATTCTTACAATTTAGTTAGGGGAATCGTTTTTAGAGATTGTTTATTTTTCTGATAAACAGAGGCAAACAACTATTCATAATAAAGACTCCCTTGCAAAGGGAATAAGCGGAGGTGTGCTGACAGGAAAGAAGTTATAATGTTTTGGAAGTTTGCATACAGAATAGGAAATTGGATTCCTACTGCAATACATATATTTTTTTTTTTTAACTTTAGTAGTAGGTTGAATAATCCATAGTAGTTGTCATATAGTTCTCATTTATGGTAACGGCCTGCGTGTCTTAGGCAATAGTTTGTCTTTCATTTAGAGACAGATAATTTCTAAAATAATTTGAACATTTTTGTTTTTAAGTGGGAATAACTGCGGACATTTTAAAAACCTGTTTTAGCACAGATCATATGCACACAAGGTAAAGGTCATACTGGTCAACATAGACAACTCTTGATTCATTAAAAACTTGAAGGTGGAATAACAGCCGGTAGTATTTGTCAAGTGATCGATTAATTTCTCAGTGATAAACATGAAAGAAAATCTTTATGCCACAAGCAGTTTTGTCAAGTAGCTTAGAGAGGCTCTGTTTGACAGATAGAGCCTTCAGGGAAGAACCTAAAAGGAATCAATTCTTGTCCTGACTATAACTTAGTGTGAGTTCATCATTAAGTAACTCTACTCATCATTAATTCTCAGCAGTCCATCTGCCTTTGTTTTATGTTCATATACTACCTACTTTTCACTCTAATCACCTATAAAATTTGAACTGAGTATTTAACATCCAAAATACTTGTCCCAATAGCTAATAGCTTCAGGTTTTCGTTCTAGAAGCATACAAAGACTTGTATTTGTCAGCTAGAAGCAAACAGATTTTAGACTGGGAAAGGAAGAGAGTTGTTTACAATCAAAGAAAGACTTCTCTTGTCTCACTAGCAAGTCACCATTCGCGCCTTCTGTCATGTCTCAGGTTAACATCAAGTCTTTCACAGCTGATTGAAGGGGGGCAAGGCTGTGTCTCCTCTGGTCAAACCATAAGAAGGACAGCAACACTTGTTCCATTGTCCTGTGGTCCATCTTTTTGTAAACAATCTTAGAAATTACTCTTGCTTTTCTGACTCTTTGGGTTCAGGTTATTGTCCAGAAACGTGTTGGGATTCAGCATGAGGGACAATACCTGGCCATCTAGACTGGCAAAATCTAAGGCAAATGAAAAAAACCAGGTTGCTGTTAAAGATTACGCAAATGTCTAATTGTCTTAATTATGTACAAGATAAGGTCCATAAATATCCATCTCTTCTGTGAACTTAAGTGGCATTTTTAGCTTTTTGAGAGACATAGGCTGAATTGTACAACAGTACTTCAGTTTTTCTTTTCCAGACAATTCTTTTGGCTTAGGACTCTCAGCTGCCTTGGCCTTTTTGATGTGCCAAATAGAGACTGAGGAAAATTTTGCATTTGCCAATAACAACTATGACATCAGGGTCCCCAGATAATAGAAATCCCCTCTTTATTTTGAGCTTGGCTTTGAAACTTTGCCTAATCCTCACTTTTCACATTATCATCTATGTATTCACAACCATTGATCTTTTTCTTTTTTTTAAAGAAAATCTTGCTATTCATAACAACATGCCAAACATCTCCAGAAAATTTTAAATACTTTTTTTGTATTCATCAGTGACTCTAATGCAGCTATCATGCTTGATGAATTTGATTTACTTGAAATTGCTGACAGGAACAGGGGGGAGGGGGAAGAAAAGAGAAAATAGTTTTTCAGTTTTCATACAAAATGTTCTATGTTAATTCAGAAAGTGAGGGACAAATGTGAGCCATAGCTTACAGCAGTGGCAGAACATGTGCCTCTGCAGCACGCCTTCGCTGTGGGAGGCAGGCACTCACTCTGGAGTCCCAAACCTTGTGAATTTGGCTTTTAAATTGTAGTGTGACTGCTCAGGGTTCCCTCCATAGTAACAAATCAAGGCCAACCATGCACAGCACAGTTCCTTAGGAAGAGAAGTATAATACCCACAGTGTGAACTGGTGCCAGACTTAACTGGTGTAGGTAACATAGGATCTTTTAATAATTTTTTTTTGTGTCGTCTTTATGTCGTCTTCTTTGTCAGTTGGGAGAGAGAGCTCTGAGTAAATTTGTGATACCTCCTTGTCATTTTGAGAAGTAGAACTCTGAAAATTTTGTGTGACAAACAAACTTTTGCAAACTTGTTTAAATGGCCACAGCTATAGAAGGTTTCATAGAGAACATTTGTCTTGTGCCTCATTGTTTGTAAATAATGCTAGAAATGCATGGAGAGGCAGAGGTTGGAGAGGGTGCATCTGAGGAGGGGAATATGAAGGAAAACGTGCAAGCTGCTGTTTCATGGTAAGCCATTTGACTGAGGTCTGTGAGAGATGATTAATATTTACCCACTGTTAGCAATAAGCAGCACGTACAGTGGAACATCAGTTAAGATCACCAGATGCTCCTGTTACGCTTCAGTGTAAATCAAAAGTAGCTCAGCTGAAGATAGTTTCAGTTGTGCAATGAAAAGGAGATATTATCTTACCTTGAACACATTAAGTCTGTGAAGTCTATAAAACATCCGTTCCATACTGACAGTTTGCCAGAAAAGCTACTCTTGTCCTATTTATTTGCTAAGGATTCTTCTTTTCAGTCCCTGAATTTGTATGTGAGTACATTGATAATCCATACAGAGTTCATCAGTCTCCTTTTCCATTCATTTGTATTAAATGAAGGAGGAGATCTACAGCCATAATCATACCCTCCTTCTTTCTAGCTTCTGTGTTATGCTTTTAACAGGAATGGAAAGAATCAACGATTTTTTTTTTTTTTGTGGAAAAACTGCCAAATCTCCTACTGATGTTTTAATGAGGAATCCACTTAGGAGGAGTTCATTTTAAATTGTCTATCTTGGTGTGCGTTTTCTGTATTGATAATAAAAAGTCACCATATATGGAAGTTTTAAATTTATGTTCAGAAATTATTTCAGGAAGCAGTTAAGCAGAAGTTAATGGGGGAGAAAAGTGGCGAAGTGTCACCTCTTTATTACCTGGCCTCTTGAGTCTGAGTGTAACAGGGACTGATTTTGTTTCTGTCTATAACCTCACTGGCAATCTCCAGAAACCTGATACAGTGTTCTTAGATTTACAGGTGCAAAAAGATGTCCATGGAAACTGAGTTAAATGCTAGCATTGCTTCTGGATTCCTATATTCTTCTAGAAGTTTCCTCTCTTGCTTTTTCTGGTTGTCATAGAGTTCCACAGCAGTGTTTGCAACTTGAGTGGTAGTTTTTGTGCTAACAGTTGCCACCCTCAAGTAGAGTCTTTAGAAATATTTTCCCATCTGTGTGACAACACTGTTAAAAGCACAGATCCTAAAATACCCAGTAGGGCCAAAAAGAGTCCAGTAAGCTTTCAGAGAGTAAAGATGATTTTTCAGTTACAATGACATGTTGTGTAAATTGAACCCAGGATTTTGATGCTTGTACCCACACAGTCCAGCACATTTGAGAAAAGTGTATTGAAAGCAAATCCACAGCTGGCCTTTGTAGATCTCAGTTTTGTGGAAAAAAGAAATGAAAGCACCTTCTGGGCTCAATGGAGGAGTGACCTACATTGCCACTATTAGCTAAGTGCTCAATGAAGAAAAATCTGTGGAAGATAAGATGGTTGTTCAGCACCTGAAAGACCTTAGCAAAGAACATAGATATTTTACATAGGCCCCAAATGCACAGAGATGCTGATGAGACTACCGAGGCTCATATATGCTGGAAATCCAGGCTGAGTTGAACAGAACTGTGTTGGGAGCTGAAATAAAAAGAATAACAAAATGGATGTATGTTTGCTCACCTAGACTGGAAGCCTAATGCAGTCTTTGTAGATTAATACTTACCCAGAGCTTCCCAAATTGCCTGTACATTTATGGGGGTAATTTGTTGAGCATTGACAGTGGGAATAGCAGCTTTAGAAGAGCCGTGGCACCTGCTGTTTCATGATTAACACTGCAGTGTCTACTTATTAATCTGCTTTGTCTGTGTTAAAGTAGCATGAGGAAGCTGGTGTGGAGTCTAACCTGTGGGTTACTTGCACATTTTTATGTCAGAGATTCCATGACTGTAAAGGTCATGGATTTTTTTGCCTGCTTGTCGTCCTATTTTTAACAGCTAAGTAAGAGTAAAAACATAATGGAAGTGGGTTTTCTATAGAGGTGAAGGATAGGGTCAAGGAGTGCTTGGTAGTGAGGGTGCTCAATCTGTTTATCCTTGCTGCCTCAAATACCCTCTAGTATTTTGCAGATGATTTGCTTGTGTTCCCCTTACTGACCGCTTGGGAGTTCTCAGACCTTTGCAACCCATTTCTGAGCCTCAGGCACACCATCCTCAGTTCCCAAGAGCACATCCCAAACAGCAGAGTTAACCTGTTCAGTGCTCCCTACCAGATTCTCTTTTCCAGGACCCTAAATGCCATTCTCTTCTAGTTCTCCCCAGCACTGAAACTCCAGTGAAACCTTTCATTTACTGCCTCAAGATCCTAAATTTCTTCCACCCCAGGACCTCCACTTCTACAAACTCACCCTTTGTATTTCCAGTCTTCAATTCTAATTCACACTTTTCAGTTCTGCATTTTGATTTTTCCTTTCTCGCTGGCTACTGGCACCACTACCCCCTGCACTCTGTGTGGAAGTATGGTCTAAGCTTCGGGGCTCTTTGTTAGTAGGGTTTTTTTTCCATTTGCTTGTTCAAAGAGCAAAATCTTTGATATTGGGAGTGGTTATTGGAAACACGCCTGGACAGGATGTTGGGACCAGAAATGTAAGGTGTACATGAGAGTGAAGGTGAGGTGGAATAATGACGTATACCTATGTATCTTCGTCAAAGTTTCTGTTTAAATAAACAAGTGGAGGGAAGAGATTTTAGGTGCTGTTTGTGCAGAATTTTCTGTTTACTCTTGGTCTATCCAGGGGAGCTGCGGATGGAGTTGGTTATATTGTTCGTCAAGTATTTCAGCACGTGCAAACAGCAGCAGCTTTCAGCACTTCTGTTTCCTGCAGGGCTCGTGGCTTAGTACACATGGATGGGGAATTCAAGGTCTGTAATAAAATCATGAGCTGAAGTGATAGCTACCTACCTGTTTCTTTCATCTCCTCTAATATATTTGAAGATAGAAGTTCTGCTTTTGTAATTTACTTGGCTCTGGGGCTGTGCACTTACTTTTGTACTTTTAGCAAGAAAGGCATCAAAATACTATTTATAATGAAATACAGTTATTCAAAGAAGCATAGAAAAGGCAACAAACATGTTCTAGTGCAAAAAATACAAATACAACTATGTTACAGTGTAAAAAGAAGTGTAACTTTTAGTTTAGCGTGACACTACAATAGCTGCTGTGATCAAGATTTGGAAGTACTTTTTGGAAGAAATACTTTGTTTCTCAGCAGAAGCTGCAAAATCCAATACAGAAAGTTGTAATTGGTATTCCAGCATAAAATGCCAGTTTCCTTCACTCTCCCTTCAATATAACACAAGATTATGTGTTTTTATAAGCCTGCCAAGCTGAAATCTCAAGGAATAGATTTACATGGGGCATTAACTGCAATATGTAGCTAGGAAGCTGTGCAATGAAAGAAAGATGTGGAAACTCCTGCAAATTACAGACCTAATCCACTTCCTGGGTGGCTCCAGGGAGTTCTGTTGCAAAGGATAGCCTCATCTTAGCAAAGGATAGATGAGCCTGTATGTATCTCTTGTAATTAATGACGAGAAAAACCCTGAAGGTTCAACTGAAAGAAGGCAAAAGTGCAGAGAACAGCGTGGGAAATGAAGGATTTAATATGTAGAACTGGAAGACTAATTAGCTTTTATTATCCATAGGAAATAGGACTGTTTAATCTTGCAGGGAAGTCATGAAGTGGTAGTTGGCCATTGATATAAGAGAGGAATTGGTTTGTTGCTACTGAGTCACAAAGGGTTTTGTAACTGATACTGAAATTTTTGTCATGTTTGAGAGCTAAGCTTAAGGTATTAGTCATGTTGTGAAGTGAATCCAGGCTAGAGTGAGCGACACCAGCTGCGCAGTACAAGGCAAACCACCTGAGCTGTGTGAATCTTGATGATGTCTTAAGTTTCCCACCTCTCCTTGAGTTGTTTCCAGTCCTACAGAATGACAGTGGGTATTCCTTGCTACCTTGGGATACTTCTTAATGGAAAAGCTCTGGTTTGTCTGTGCTTCGTTGGAAATGGCCACCAAGCTACATCAGACAAGAAGGGAGGTGCCCAACCTTTTTTTTTTTTTTTTGCATTGGCAGTTCCATCTGTAAAAGAATGGAAGCAATTATAAGCCATGCATTAATGAATGCGCTGGAATAAGGCATTAATACTAGATCGTGTATGTGTGTATTAAGATTAATGTAACTTTAATGTGTTAGCTGTTGTGGCAGGATATTTGTGAACACATATGTACGTTTATACACCATACTTTATTTAGTTTCAGTAACCGTTGTAGTGATGCAGTGACTATTAGTCTTGCCTGTGAAGACATATAGATAAGACAGGAAATAACAATGACTGTTCTTTCAGTAAACTTTGACTATATCCTATGCAAGTGTTATTGGAAAGTCTCCTTGTACAGCTATAAATATTTGCATCGTCAAGAAGAGCTTGTGTTTTTGTGACTTATACTGGTTGACGGACAGGCTGGCAGCTTTGTTCCATACTTAAAACTTAACATGAATTCTTCAGATTCTAGAATTAGCGATTGGTCAGTAGGTTATTCATCTATCAATCAATCTGCAAATATTTTCCCAGAATGGTGTGCCTCAATTGTATGTTATTAATGGCACACATTGAATATCGCCACGGCTGGACAGTTTGCATAAGCAGTTGCCAGACAGACCAGTGATATTTTCTGCTTTGTTTTGAAGCAATGTCATTAGTCTTGGGGTGAGAGGCCATTCCACAGTGTATTTAGTTAGGCTGAGATCCTCAAAAATAGATTTAAGTGTGGTTTCGTGTAGGCAATTTTCAAATTAAATTTTGGCTTGACATATTATTGTTTCTGTAAAGCTTTAAAACTTAAACTTACTCTTATATTAAAGAAAAATAAATCCAGGAAAATATGACTTAAACATGTGTGTGCTACATAAAGATGTCAAAAGTGCTATAATTATATTTCGTCAAGTATAACTTAACATTTTAATAGGTAGTGTCTAGGGCTGATCTGACAAGGCATTTCTAAAGTTTTGAAATGAATGCTCAAAATAAGAAAACATGCCATTTCAATTTAATGAATCATTTCTGTAAGGCAGGGGCTTTGCTAGGAATGCTAGACAACTCTTTCACTTAGAAGGGGCTGTATTATATTCTGAAGTGCTCTGAAGTAGGTGGTTGTTCTTTCACTTCTGATTTCAAAGAGCAGGATAAACACCCATTCTTCCCTTTTGCCTACTGTTGGGGCAGAAAAAGGCCAACCCTTTGCTAAAAGTCTCTAGCATGACTTTAGGCTGAATCAGTGCAAATTCTTCAAAATATAACTAATTGCATTACATTAAAGTTATCCAACCAGTCCTTCAAGTGTATGATTAACAGGACTAAGTTGATAAGTTTATCAATCACTTAAGAAGACAAATCCTGATTAAATAAGAAGGGGACTTAATCTTTATATTACAACATAAATCATGCATACTGCTCACTACAAGATGGGATCAATTTAATTTTCTACAGCTGTGCTACTGATAGCTATTGTTTATAAAGCAACACAGAATTACTTGCATTAAATCAAGAACTTGGCTGAAGTGTATGTTGCACATCAGCTTGCCTAAACTAGAAAACCAAGAAAAGGCACTTGTATCTAACTTCACGTGATGTAGCATCTCCTTTTGCCAGGCACTGTGACTGGTGCGTTTACATTTGAGGAGAGGCAGCGCAGCAGGGGTGATTGTCGAGGGGGAGCCTCGTCTGCTGTTGGAGGAATGGAGATAGGGAGATGTTCTGCCCTGCACGGGTGGGCTTTGTCCATTGACTAAGTATCGTTAGAGAGTACCATAACTTATATGGTATGATATGCATGGCATGTATGCATGTGTGTATTTATATGGTTATATAGTATACGATGGATCTATATACTATGTATGTAGTTAATCTGAACTACGGCTTTATTAAATCCGAATACAAAAATTCAGTCTAGAGAGGCACCCGAAATGACTAGAGCTTCTTACATTTTGCTTCCTTCTCTCCCTCTTCTAGGCCCAACTTTTTCTTATTTGTGTTAATTGTCCTCTTTGTTTCTAATTTGATTACTGAATTCTCATTGTGTATCTTATACCGGTGTCCAACATTGCAACTTAATGACTTCATTTGTATGGGGTTAAACTTAAAGAAGCTATGCAGTCCCTGATATGCAAATGGTAAATCCTTGTGTTTTTAACAGCATATTTGCAAAAGACATTCAGAAGATGCTTAGCATCTGACTGAATCTACAAAACCAGGATGAAAGCATAAAGTTGAGAGCAAAATTTTCTGCTCCACTACATGCGTGATGCTTCCACCAAAAAATACAGTCTGCAAATCAAGAGAAGTTGCACACATTAAACAGAGGGAAGTATTCTCAGTGTGGCATCTGGCTTTTTTTTTTTAAGGAGGGGGAGCCCCAAACTGATAAAATTTGTGCTGTAAATCCTCAGCAGGGTGTGTGAGGCATATAATTTTTTTCTAATGCAAAACCTCATTTCTTTTAAATATATTCTTCTTGGTTGTAGCTGTAATTTACTGAATATTTCTGAATACATTAATGTATTCTTTATTACAGAATAGAGAAAAGTTTCCTGCTGTTTGTGCATTGCTTTGGGTGGCTTAATTAATTGTCTAGACTGAAGGTATGATGTAGTTCTTAGTTCATATGTCTCCTGCAGCTAAAGGCATGCATTTCTTGAAGGGATTAAGTGGCTATGAAGGCTGGGGAACGAATGGACTTTGGAAACCTCCCAAAAATGTCTTGTGTAATGATTTTTTGTCATGGTGAAAGCTACAGTGGCTGGGGTTCCAGGCAGAAAAATTAATCGCTTCCAACGCAGTGAAACAATTCCTGAGTAGTTCTATTGATGTCCCTCTTTAAGAGCAAATTGTTTGTAAATATTTGTTTATCTTCCACTTCTATAATATTTGATTGCAAATTCGTCACCATCTTGCTGTCTTGGTGAAGAGAGAGGGAAGTTTCTCCTGCAAGGAACGAGAGTGAAGTGTTTTTCACCAGTGAGTAGTAGTGAGCTGAGGCAATTTTTATTACCAGCATCTTTCAAGTGCTGTTTTGCTGAGCAGAGTGTGCTGCCAGGCCTGCATGAAATTATGAGACAACCTCTTTAATGTGCTGCAGCCAACAGGCTTGGGTGCTGTTGGTTCAGAGCACCGGCACAGCAAGAGGGAAGCTGCTGCTGTCCTCACAGTTTGTCTTCCCTTTCTCAGTTTGGAGTGTATTCTAGTGTGAGCAACAGTCCCTCTGCCAAAAGCAGAGAACTTTCCTTTTTATGGTTTTGTCTGTGTGAAGATTTTGGCATAAGATCCAGAGCCACTGAGATTCCTGCTTTTTTCCTGCTGTCTCTTCTGAAAGAGAAGGAATCTGAAATGGTGAAACTGCTCGCAAGTTCAGAGTACTCATAAAGCATGGAGGCCAGGTACTGGATAATATGAATATCAGGGTGCTCGTCTTCCTGGCTTTTGCCTCTCGTGAGGAGTCTGTCCAAACACTGAATAGGCTGGGAGGCAGCCCCTGGTAACTGGCACATGCTGGTGAAGAGACTAACCGTGCTTCCTGTCATGGTGGGGCAATATGATGTGGAGTGTACAGGGAATCAAATTCTTGACAAAACATGCTTTGCACTGAATTAAATTTTATGTAAGCAAGCTGATTTCAGTGATGGCAAAGAGAAAATTAAAAAAACATTCACAGAAAAGTGAAAAATTGCAAGGAAGTGTCAATATCCTGGCAGTTGTTCACTGATATTTATCGAAAAAGTAAAGATAAGCCACTTTCTAGGGAGTTTCTACAGTAGCCAGCTCGTTTTTTGGTCTGGATTTGTTTGCTTCACAGTGCACTTGGGACATTAATGGGATTATTCTGCTGATCATAAGAATTGCATGTGTTGCTGTATAAACACAGTCAGGACTGGACCTTGCTATGAGATTTGGTATATGTGTACGGTAGGAGGGTCTCTTTACTGGCAAACTTGTCACCAAGTAAATAAGACTCAGCAATAAAATAAACAGTGATAAAGTACCAAAATACTATTAATAACATTCTATACATGGAAGAAAGAGATATACGGAAAATAAAACTATACTTGTGGTTTTCACCTGGGAGACTACCTAGAGTTAAATGAATCATTTATTGTTGTGCTGTGCTGTTGTATGTAACAAGACAAGTTATTCCTCAGTATCAGTGAAAAGAAAAATGAGAGCCTGGGGGAGAGCCTTCATGACACTCTGAATTTTATTGTCCCCATGGATTGCTCTTTGATTTCCTGGATCAGCTTTTGAACTTGATTGTTTTTGTGCTGTTATGACTCAGCGGCTAGGGCAGCGGGAGTGAGATCATTCCTTTGCCTTCCTGAATTTGGGTTAGAGATGGACACTGCAATGGAATGGGACTCACTGGTAGGTGCTGGCTGTAGAGACCTTATAAGCATCAGGGGTGCCCAGAGGTGCACCAGACCAATGTCTAAGCTGCCCTGCCTGTCAGTGGTGCCGGCTTCTGGCTTTCCTGGGCTTTATGGACAAAGCATAAACTTTAAAAGCTCTCTTCTATCCCCCTGCTCCTCCCACACCATTTCAGGCAAGCAAGCAGATCAAATATTAAAGAACCAATCCTTTCGTATCCATTGAATATTTCCAAATGCATTTGGGACATTTTGAGCTATGAAGTCATGCTGAATTGTATTTACAAGTAGTGCTTATTCTAGTCGTATTCATGCATTCCTTAGCACATATGCCACACACTAATGTCATCAGTGCCCTGTCCACTACCACTGAAATGTTTTCCCAAGAATGATAAAAGGTTATGTTTTTGCAGTCTCTGAAATGCTCAGCAGAATATTCAAATGTCTCTTGATTGCCAAATCGTGAAATTTGTTATAAATCCTGATGATGATTCATTCCACTGTTGCTCAGAGGTGACAGTGACTTTTTAATGCATATTGAGTGAAAATTGGGTGTGAGAAACTGCTCTGGCAACATTAGTTGTTACAGTCATTAGTACTGATCTGATTGTGATTTTTTTTTTTTTGTTCAACATGAACTTCACATGCTCATGCAAGCCACATTGGAAATTTAAGCTTTTATAAGTACAAATGCATAACTTGAGTAATATCCACACGAACACTTAAAAACATTATTAATGATTCTACCTCTCTCTTGCCCTAGACTTAATAGAAGTGAACACAGAAATTAATTCATTGGAATTCACCTTGGCTGATTTGTCAAGATTTCCAGCAAGAATAGCAATTATTGTACAACAGGTTGGGTTTTTTTCTTTAGATTCCTTCATGATAGCTGTGATCACTTCCTACATTGTCTTCTGAGCTTCGTGAGTACATTGTCTTTACCAGTCAGATCTGAGCCTTCTCCCATTGCAGGGATTCATTGATTGGGCACATTAGGCTGCAGTCTTCTCCAACTAATGTGAGTAGTCCAGGACAGGAGTGCAGCACATGCACTTTGTCCTTTCTTCAATTCCTGCGTTCCTTATAGTAGAGTGAGTTCATGGGTAGAGCTTAAGAGACTATTTTCTTGAGACATAGAACTTGCTCTGGGACCATAAATTGTTAGTAATCTGCAGACGACTTTCCTGGAACCCTTTTAATACAGTGTAATTTTTTTTTTTTTTTAGAGGATATCTTTTATATTGACTTTGGAACCTCTTCCAAGGTGTTTATGTGTGCAAATCATTTCTGTAGACAGTTGCAGTCTTAAAAAGCTACACTTGTGCTTCTCATCTTGTTTTGATGTTTTCCATTGCCATTGACTGTTTGTATCTAAGAAGTGAAGCCTCAGAATGAAAAGATATCTTAAAAGAGCTATCACTGTACTAAGAAATGCTACTGGTGAAGATAGTCTTAGGATTTTAACTGAATAATTCCATAGATTGTCGTTTTTGTTTGAAGAAGGAATTTCATGAACAGTATCTTTGACAAAATAACACAGACATGAAAACCTAAGGACCAGTAGAACTTAATTTATACTTTTGCTTGGAAAGAAATATCAAAAGGCATCATTGCACGTTGATTATGTAAGCTTACACATTTTATTCCTATATATATTTGTCACTTCTAGATGTCACTATCCAGGAAAATACCTGTTATCAACCTTATGTTGAAAAAGAAAAGCATTAAAGCAGCCTGGCCGTGTTGTCTCTGATGTGGATCAAAGGCAGTTGTATCCATTTGGGGTTGATGCTAAAGTAAGGGAAACTTGCATGATCTTCAGTTGGATTCTTTATGTACCTTAAGAAAGAAGACAAAGTAGCATGATTTTGGGAGAAACAGATAGCTCTGGGGCTGTCAGGAGGATGTCAGAATCTTCCTGATTTTGAAAAAGACTTGATCTTTAAAAATAGACCCCTGTATCCACATTTAGGTATAAAAAAAAATATCTCTGAGTGTAATTAAGTTTGTATGTCAAAACCAGTCAGATTTTTTTAGCACTTCTTTTTTAAGTCTCAACACAGTTATTTTTATTTCATCTGACGAATTAAATCTTTCATTGCTACTTCCTTTATATTACTGAGTCTGTGCTAATCTCTGTTTGAAGTATATGCAAGAATATTTTATCTATTCATTGTATTTTCTTTTCCTGGCAACAAAAATTTGCCATTTCCACAGCTGAACATTAGAAACATCACAAGTATCCATGAACTTCTATTTTTCTGTAGCCCTGTTGTTTCAGAAAGTCAAAGAACTTGAAATGTTATTATATTCTCAGATAGAAATGAAGAATGTAGATGGTCCTTGAAATAGAAGTTATGAAGAATTCTGAAAAGGCAAAATACATTTTTGTCACCAAGTTTAAAAAGATATTCCAAAATATGTCCTTTTCAATATAATTATTAAAATATTCTAAGTAATTATATTCATATTAATCAGACTAATATGTTCCATGTAATAGGGTACCTATTAAAAAGCTGAAGTAATAACCATATTAAAACCTCAAACTAATCATTGATAGAGCTGAAATTTTTAATTTGCCTTTGATGTTCAAATTGTGATGAATGCATATTTGATCAGAAATAATAATTTTGATAATTGATAATATGATAGTTATTACTATTTAATCAATCAGAAAATTGGTATTTTTTTTAATTGACTCCAGTATTATTGCACTTCTTGGAGTTAAAAACTTCTGCTGGAGATTCTGTGTAACAGGTGTATTTTCTCCTATTGTCCTTCCTTCTGTGCTGCTACTGTCAACAGATACAAATTTTGTACAGATGTACTTGTCTAAGCCTATGTAATGTTTTTAATTTTAAAGCAAGCTGATAAATATACATGTGATAAAACCATACTATGGAATATTTTCTCAGGTTCTATCAACTCCAAGGCTTTTCCAGGATCAGTATCAAATCTTTTCCTAGTCAAAAAACAAGTTTCAGTTTCTTATCCGTATGATTTTAGTTGATAGCTGGGAAAAATTTGAGGAGAAACAGAAGAGAGAACCTACTTAAAAATATAGCATGAAGTGGCTTCATCATGATCTTGTGAAACAGACTAAAGTCCAGAATTCACACTGGGACAATGAAGCATTTCAACTATGCCCGAGGGAGGTTGTGACCGCTCTTCTGGCTCTGAATTGACGCTTCTGCTCAGTTTGTTGTAGAGATGAAAAAGTATTTTCGTTTTTAGTAGAAAATTGGGGAAAAAAGAGAGTGAGAGACAGGCTGACTCTTGGCCATCTGCTGCCAGAACTTGGTGAGATAGCCAGTGTGAGCTCCAGAATACCTTGTGCAGGAAGAAATACAAGTAATATAGTGAGAAGCGTGTTTTGATAGGGCTTAACGTGTAGTTGAGTTAGCTTGCAATTGGAGTGGATAGGTGTTGTCTCTTGGTTGTTTCTGTTAGCTTAACTTGGTATATAGCTGAATTGCATGTCTCTGCTCTTTGTTTAGAGATGCAGGGTGGCTTTCAAACATCAGACGTGTGCAGCACTGCACTTACGGGGCATGTAACTAGTGTGATTTGCCTCCTCCTTTTCTGTTGTAGTATCTCCCAATTACCTAGCTCAAAACTCTGCAAGAAGTTCTTGACAGTATTGATGAAAAGTGATTCAGCCAGTCTTTCACTGTTACTGATCATTAACGTCACAATTTAAGGTGAACACAGGAGGCAATACTGTGGTTTTTGTTTGGTTTTTTTTTTTCGTTAGTAACAGTATTGGATCATCAGTAATGATGATGATGAAACTTGAAACCCATGGCAGAATAAAATCAAAGCATGGAAAAAGTTAGAGCCTTTGTAGTGTCGTGATACCAGCTTTCCCAAATGTGTCCGTACCAGACAGCTCTACCAGAAAGAGCAAAACACCCAAATATGGCATAGGCTTATAAAAAAAAATTGAGGTTTTGGTTCTTATGCTATACTGGCACCCTACAAATTATTTTTGCTCCCTAAACAATCTTTGGACATTTCAAAGCAAATTAGAACTGTGTTACTTCAGTTAGTCTCTGTTCTACCTTTTGACAGCCAGTTTGAATAGATACATCTGTCTAATTTTCTCTGAACCTAGTTTTGGATAATTGAATGTAAAACATTCCTTATTAGTAGTGAAAGACTATGAAGCTCCAGGGGAATAGTAAAGAATAAAAATACATGTTTGTGGACTCCTTAATGAATTGAAATGAAAATAAAAGTTTTAGTTGAACTGGCTACTCCATTTGGTTTTTTTTCTGATTTATTGAGGAAAATATTGAGATTAGGTCAGAAGATGAAATTTCCATTTCTTAGACTCACATCTGGAAATTAGTTGCTGCAAGTGCTTCATGTTGAGTACCCAAAGTTGTAAGCTGTTTTTAGAAATCTTTCAGAAGAGTTTTCTGAATTGCTATTTATAATCTGCACAAGTTTATGAAGTTTACGAAACTAATGTGAAAGTATAGGACATGATATAACGTAAGACAGTGAGATCTGTAAATAAGTTGATTTTATCCACTTGCTTGTTCTTTTATAGCTTCATTTAATCGCACTCCCAGGTACGACTTGGGTGCAACATGGCAATTAATCATTTCTCTAAATGCTGCTGTCTATCAGAAAAAGGGACTTTTTTCCTCAGTAAAACTTCAGCATGGAGTTTAGCTCTTGATCTGAAGTGAGAATGCATTTCTGGTGAAACTCATATTTTTGGAGGCTACTATAAACTTTTAAGAAGGTTATATAAGCGACAAAATTTGCACAAATCCAAAGTTGATGCAAACATTTCTGGAGGTGTGTTTAATGGTGTAGATGTTATATGGTGACCTTTACACTGTAGTAAGTATATCCCAAAGGGTATATTTCTGGCTTATTCTGAGTAAAAAACAAATCTAGGAAGCTGAAAGAAAATTGATGGTGGTGAGAAGAAAAATGTTTTTTCTTTTCTGGACTTAATTTTAATCCAAATGCCAGCTGGTTCATTTTTTTGGTTTGTCTGTGCTTTGGCCTGCATCTGGCCAAACTTCTAGATTTGTATCTAAGTTACTGAAAAAACTGTACTGAACAGATGGTGATTTAAGTATCACTTCCTTTATTTAGGACGATTTTTTACTTATTGGAGTTCATTCACCGGTGTATGAAGTTGTTTGTCAAACTCTGAATTCTTTGTGGTCCTGCACAAACATTCTGGTATATTTGGCCATCAGCATGGAAAAGAAGTTTAGGTCTAATAGCTGCCTCAGAAGAATTTTAATCAGGATTGAAATAGTTTTGGTTTTTTTCCTGAAACTGAAGATCTGTGTTCCCGATTCAGGAGTGAAATCAGAAATACAAAAAATTAACAGTGAAAAACTGGAAAAACTGGCTGCTCATGGCTTGGATGTGTTCTTTGCTGGATAAAAATCCTGTCTGGATGGCTGGGCCCAAAGAGTTGTGGTGAATGGAGCTAAATCCAGTTGGCGACTGGTCGCAAGTGGTGTTCCCCAGGGCTCTGTATTAGGGCCTCTTCTCTTTAATATCTTTGTCAACCACCTGGACGAGGGGATTGAGTGCACCCTTAGTAGGTTTGTAGATGACACCAAGTTGGGTGTGTTGATGGGCTTGAGGGTAGGATGGCTCTACAGAGGGATCTGGCCAGGCTGGATCGATGGGCCGAGGCCAATGGTGTGAGGTTCAACAAGGCCAAGTGGCGCGTCCTGCACATGGGTCACAACAACCCCATGCAGCACTACAGGCTTGGGGAAGGGTGACTGGAAAGCTGCCCAGTGGAAAAGGACCTGGGGGTGTTGATCAACAGCCAGCTGAATGTGAGCTGGCAGTGTGCCCAGGGGGCCAAGAAGGCCAATAGCATCCTGGCTTATATCAGGAATAGTGTGGCCAGCAGGACTAGGGAAGAGATTGTGCCTCTGTACTCAGCACCGGTGAGGCCGCACCTTGAGCACTGTGTTTGGTTTTGGGCCCCTCACTACAAAAAGAAATTGAGGTGCTGGAGCGTGTCCAGAGAAGGGCAACGGAGCTGGTGAGGGGTCTGGAGCACAAGTCTTAAGAGGAGCACTTGAAGGAACTGGGGGTGTTCAGCCTGGGGAAAAGGAGGCTGAGGGGAGATCTTCTCGCTCTCTACAGCTCCCTGAAAGGGGGTCGTAGCAAGGGGGAGGCTCAGTCTCTTCTCCCAAGTAACAAGTGGAAATGGCCTCAAGTTGTGCCAGGGGACATTTAGGGTGGATATTACAAAAAATTTCTTCACCGAAAGGGTTGTGAAACACTGGAACAGGCTGCCCAGGGAAGTGGTTGAGTCACCATCCCTGGAGGGGTTTAAAAGACTGTAGATGTGGTGCTGAGGGACATGGTTCAGTGGTGATTTTGGCAGTGTTAGTTTAATGGTTGGACTCAAAGATCTTAAGGGTCCCTTCCAACACTGACAATTCTATATTTCTATGATTTAGGACTATGAAGACTATGAAATGACATATAGAATTTCCATAAATATATAAGGAAATTAATCATAATGTTTTATAATTTGTAAATTAAAAAACTCAATAAGGACCTCCGTGAGGAAAAACAGTCTCATGAAGGCAAAAAAACCCCACCCTTATGAACTCCCCTCCGAGATTAGAATTTGCTTGTTTGGACAAATTTATCCTAGGTTTTAATGTCAGACAGACTTTTCAAGTGGATCTTGGAATGGTTTGTTCAGGGCCCTGTTCTGACAAATGTGCTTGTTAACAAATTGGCAATGGAGAGGAAACTTCAAGGGTGGATTTGGGAGAGTGTTCTTGTTAAAACCTGAAGAAAACGATTGTAATTCAAATAAATTTTGAAGGAACTGGAGACATGATCCCCTGTTAAAAAGGTAGAATTTCATGAAGACAGAGGCAGTGCAATGCGTTAAGGAAGGAAAACTCCTCGGCACAAGTACACGGTGGCATCCATGGGCTTTCCAGCCCACAGCAGAAGAGCCCCTGGAATGGAGTGGGTTGCAGACTGACAGTATGCCAGCTCATCAAGAGATTGGGGCTGCTTATTTCATAAAGCCACATCTCACTTCGGGATGTGTTAGCAAGAGTTTTGTATGTAAGAAACAGAAGGTAATTAATCTGTGCTATTTGGAGCTAATGAGGCAGAAATATTGCTCAGATTTGGACATCATGCTGATGATGCCTGACATGGTGATGTCAAACATGCTGACAAATTTCAAAGGAGAGCAAAGTGGAAATCGTGACCTGTGAAGAAAGATGAAGCAGAGTAGGTTTATTTAGTCAGAGGAGAGGAGAAGGCAGGATGATGCAGCTCTTCAGTTGCTCGTTGCTTCACACCTAGGTGAGACAGGAAGAAGTAGAATGCAGACTGCTCGTACTGCTGCTGATGAAATCAAATACTAAATCATGAGAGCGCTCTAGAGCAGCTGCTGGATTAGACAAGTGGTGCCAGAAGGCTGATGTCTAATGTGAAGGATGAATTTTACCCAGTTTTATGTCACTCTGCAGCCATTGCAATATTAACCAAAACTGTAAGGAGCAAAGGTTGCCTTGTGAGGAGCCAGCATGGCACTGCTGGGTCTATGCTGGAAAAAAATGAGCAGTGGCAGTTTATCTCTCAATAAGAGTAGTACAAGTCAACAAACATTTATAATGGGGCAGATAGTAGTGTATTACTCTATTCTTCTCCTGTGTGGATGTAAAGTAATCTGAGGCAGTTTATCATCAATGGATTAAAACTGTGTTTCCAAAAACTTAATGAGACTGTTTTTAAAATTATATTGATTAAATAATCCTTTTTTTTTTTTTTTAAACCAACTGTGGGACTGTGTGTAGTATTTACAGAGTCCAGGTCACTATGAATTCAGGTAAATACATTATGTTGTATATCTTTAGGAAAGAGTAATAGCAGGAAAGCACTACAGCAGACTAATTACGAGGTTATACGATTTCCTTTGTTGCTTGTTAAGTGTAGGTTTCATAAATATCTGTCATAGTTTACATCTGTATTCTTCAGTCCTTAATGGAAAGTTTGTATTACATAGTCCTTTGCCATCTGTTCCAGACCTTTCTTTCACTGATGCTATGATCAATTACACAAAACACTACCTTTAAAAAAAAAAAAAAAAAAACAAACAAAAAACCCCAAACAACCTAACCGAAAGGTTTTTTAATCTTCCTCCAGTATCATCTTTCAGTTCACATGGGTTTTTGTCATCTTGTGCGATTTGTTCTCTAATCACATCTATTTGTCTCAACAAAATAAATGCAGCAAATAGTTAAAAGAGAAAAGTACTAAGCAGTAGAGAGAGGTAAAAAGAAGACTGGAGACAGGAAGGAGAAATAATTGTCTAATTACAATATTGTGTGTGCAGAATCCAAAGGGAATGCTCTTGCTGTGATAGAGTGAAATGCTGCAGGAAGAAGTAGGTGTAATAAAGAGGAAAGCAGTGAATAAAACAGGATAACAGAGCAGGTAAGGGGAAATTCAGAAAGCGTGTAGGAGTTGAAAGAAGAATGAAAACAGCCAAGGGAACTAGGAGAGAACAGCTGACAAATGGAGACAGAAGCTGAAAGGGGACTGGAGTGGAGCAGATGGTGGGTGGGGTGGGCAAAGCAAGAAAGTGAAATAGCTGAAAAACGAGTTCAGAGAAGGTAGAAATGGAAACAGCAATACCCAGGGAGAGCTCAGTAAAAAGACTGGAGTTGGGGAGAATGGCTGAAAAGTGTTACAGGAAGCTGAGAAGGAATCAAGTGACCAGAGACAACAAAAAATTAATGTTTGAGAAGAGCAGACATCATAGTGTCAAAAGCAGAAGAGCTCTGCAAAAGGCTTTTCAGACCCTTCAGCCAACTCCTATTTTAGAGCTGCTCTCACCACCAGCCTTATAACCGCCTTTTCCAGGCACTGGTTAGTTATTCCAGTGGTAATATACCCAACGTAGCTTTATCTTAAAATCCTGGTTTGATCTCCTGTTTGAGATGTTACTCTTCACAAATTTAATAAACGCTGTCATCCATTCTACATACATAGGAGAAAGCTTGTTTACCCTTCATTTCCTGGAACTAGGAGTTCTGAAGCGTTAGCCATTCTGTGCAATATTGCCTGTTTTACTGTATTCGCTTGGGACTTGCATCATAGAGATTTCCCATTCAGCTGGTCTACATTTCTCTAAATGGGTTAATAACATTTTAATGCCATTTACAGTTTCAACTTGAGTAGATTTTTTTTCATTGCTTTCCTGCTGCTTAAGTAATGGGGTTCAGTGAGTGAAGAACCTTCCCTCCACCAGTAATTTGCAGTAAGAACAATAGTGAACAACAAAGTATGCTTTGATGTGTCAGCGGCTTTGGGAATCACATCACAGGAAGTGAATTACCGTTGGTTGTGATTCACATAGCTTTATTTCATATGGTAGCTGAAGAGGGAAACGCTAATTTTTTAATTGCTCTTGGACATATAGTGGCTTGACTTTAGCCTGCCCTCGGTCTGCTGTGGCTGCAGTTAGTCATTCAAGGTTTTGGTGCTGTAATTTCATTCTGAGCTTGTCTGTTGTTGTAGTAGTACAGTTATTGCTGAAGAGAGGGGAAGAAACTCTTTCGTATCACTGATGTTCTGCCCATTAAATAAGCCAAAGTAAATGGGGAGTTTATTGGGGATTGACTGATTCATTTTTCCCTTTTTAAAAACCTACTGTGCTAATCTTCTCATCATATCCTTGGCAGAGAGTATGAAAAAAATAGAAAAGGTGAAAAATCCCTCTAAACATAGCTGGAAAAAAAGATCATGGAATAGGGAAGTGAAAACTATGATACGTAGAGATGTAAGTGGGCAAAATAGCACAAAATAAATAGCACTGACTCAAAATTACGTCCAGCCTTCCAGCTGGTATAAAGTGGTGGATGCTCAGGAACATCACCTGGGATTCTGTGCTGTAGGATATGTTTGTGGGATCTGCGTGCCTCAAACTAAGTACGGTATACTGGTGTGTGCCGGTCAGGTCTGTAATGGTGTGGATGATATTTTACTGTTGCTATCTGTTGTGGATTCCCCAACCCTTTCCTTCTTAGATGAATACTTTTAGGTTTTTGTAGTGATATTGAATCGCGTGATGGGGAGCCTTCCTGAAGGAAAGGCAAATTGTGAGGTAACTGCAACTGTTAGCAGTTGCTCAGACGTGAATGTTGCTTTATGTCTTCATCCTTAAAGAATGTAATTTTCTGCAGTAATAAATTTTGCCCCATAAAACTGCCTTTTCTTACTGAAAGGAGCACTGTCTTAACAAGGTAAAGTCACCTATAGAATTTAATACTCTGAGCTGATTTTTAAAATTATTTAATTATTAATAATTCTTCACCATGTTTACTGTGCCAATATTTGGAATAAACCATGGTAGTACAAAAGCAATACTTTTTTGAAAATATACTACCGATAAGATCAGATAAAGCAGTGTTTGCCATCATTCTGATGAAATGATGAATTATACAGAAGAGAGAAATTTTCATTGGAGGGTAGGAATCATTCTTCCAATTATTTTGGTTGGGGATTGAAATTCAACATTTACAAGAAATGAAAATTATGTTGAAAAACTGAAGATGAAATCTCATAATTTACAGACAACTAAGGCTCATAATTTGCTATTGTTTAATTTATTTAGATTGCTTTATAATGTAAATAATAACTGTTTTGGTCATTTTAAAAACGTTCTTTGTATTTTCGGCTTACCATTTGAGGCACTTGTTTTTGTTCTTGGCAAAGGTTTTCAGTTTCATGAGGCAAAACAATAAGTAAAAATTTAATCATGGAGTTTTAGGCAGATGAGGGAAAAATAAGACAAAAGGAGACTTGCAATCCTATCCATAGTTTTCCAAGGCCTTTAGTGTCAGTAGCAAACCTGAAGTCTGATAATCAAACATTTCTATTGTGTTATTCTCGGAAGAGGGGAGTTTGAATAGTGTTCTGGGTTAAACAACTTGAAATACTCTGAACCGCAACAGATTTGTTCCCAAGATTTGTTAGAGTAGGACTCCGAGCCCATTTGGAACAGACAGTAGTAGTGCCTTAGCTATGCAAAAATTAAGCCCGCAGATACCGGTTCTTCCAGTGATGCAAATTCTAACTGTGTATCTCGTGTCTAATAGGACTGAAAGCCTGTAAGTACAAGGTTGATGGAGGGGAGAAAGGGCACTCTTCCAGCCTCTGCCCCAAATCACGCTGGCTATCATATGCTTCATTTAGCAGAAGATTGAAGTAGTAAAGCCATGCATTTACCCTGGACTCTTTTGATGTAACACCATGGCACAGAAATGCAAATTCTTATGCATTTTTGCAGACTCCTTTTCTTTGTGTCCTTTGAGAGTCTTAAATTGAGCTGCTATTTCAGGTGGTGCTCAAATGCTTCACTAACCTCTGCAGGCTTTACATTTTGATTAGGGGAAGAACGGGATAGTCTTCCCTTTTTTCTAGATCTGCCTCATACCATTTTTGTTCATGTTTTCATGTGTGGGGGCATAATTAATAATTTTGGTATTTAAAGTATTACTGTCTATATCTTGTATGGTCATATGAACACAGCAGGTCAGGTCGCTCAGAATTATTATTCAAGGTCCAAAAAATATAGGCAGCTGTCCTCATACTCCGATCACTTAGTTCACGTTTCAAGGTTATCTCAGTAACTGCAGGAGGCAAACACGTGTACCGAAATCTGCTGACAGACAGATGGGGTCCCAGGATCATCTGAAACGGCCATTACCATTCGTGCCATACACCAAAATGAAAACCTTAAAAATAGAAAGGAAACAGGAAAGGCTGCCAGACAACCACACCTGGAGTGCTCTCACCCCAACTTTCTTTTGAAGGTTTGCCCAATGTAGTTTATAAAACATATAAACAAGCAAGTGTATTCTCATATGTATGTGATAGATTTGGAAAGACATATATTTCGGAGTAAGTATTTTAGCCCTAGTTTGTCAAGGGTCTTTCCCTGTACCTGCTTTTCCTCCTTTTCCTTTTTAACCCCTACCTAAGGGGCTAGACATCTCAGAAGAAATTTATTTCTTTTCCGTATATATATATTTTTAAGATTTATTTTATTTGTTGAGGTGGGACATAGACCACGTGAGTGTCTCCACTGAAAGCAGTAACAGAAAATTGCTTTATTTGACACGAGAGAATCTATGTGAAATGAGGCACTGTTAATCAACCTGTATTATTAGAAATAAACCTGCAAGCAGTGACATGCCTTCCATCTGCTGTTGTAGGAGAATCTGTTGAACTTCAGGGGCAGTAGAAGTTCATGACTTTTCATATAATATTTGCGTTCATTTAACTCATTTTGCAGTCAACCCTGCGACTCTGGATTTCAGTGGTCTAACAGTTAATAGCATGTATGCTTAGGCACTCATTAATTTATTATTTGGCTATGCAATGAAAAGAACTAGGGGATGCATGCTCAGATTCTTTAGTATTCAATTTAAGCATAATTTAATGGCTCTGATAAACAATTTCTAATAGAAATTAGATTAGGAAACGAGTTTTGGATGCTCCTGTTTTTAAAGTTTGAAGTAGGAATTGTTATGAAAAATCCCTCAATCTCTGAAATAAATCTTAATAAGACAAAATAAACCCTGAGAGAGACCTATTTGGATTCTTTCTCTAGGCATGGAAGCTGTATGAAAACATATCAGAGTGTTTTTCTTTTATCAGGCACTTTAGCAGCAGAGTTAAAACAGCTCAGTCTGCCGTAGCTTCTGTTCTGCTAGCAGCCCCATGTGCCAACTGGCCAATGTAACCATCTGTGGGGGTTTTGTGAGGTTTTTTTAAGCATTTATCATTTTGATCTGGGGTACAAATGATGCAAATCCTTGTAAGTGTTTAATATGTATGTAAGATACCATGTGCTTTATTCAAGAAATATATTTTATCGAATTCTTGTAAAATATTTCATGTAGCAAATACTTTATGTAAGATTTTGCCAAGGCAAGCAATTCCTGGTTGCAAATAGGAAAACACTTACATAGCTGTTTTCAATGATTGCTTTAGCTTTCAGGGTATTACCTATTTAAAAAGAATGGGAAATGAAGGTTTTTGTTTCATTTATTGGTGCCACCTTGAAAATCAGAAGCCGAAGATTCTGGCAAACACTTGAGAGGCTTGAGTATCGAATCATGCATAATTGCTGAAGATCTCACGCACACCTGGGCGTGTTTTGGACAATGTTTGCAGCCCCTCAGAGTGCTAAAATCATAAAGAGGGTGTGAAATAGAACTTGTCACTGCTGGGGGCTCATCTGGAATCATCCCTTCATTTGAAACATTCTGAAAGGTATTTGTTCCAAATAAGCTTCTCTAAAGAGTAATTATTCTAGAGAGAGTGTCCCATATTCTTGGACATCAGTAGACAAAAATTCATCAACCTGGGATAAATTGAAGCAAAGAGTGTGGGTACTTACCCAGATGGTGGCATATTTATCCTACATTACTGAGCCAAAGTGTGAGGCAGAGGTTATTTACAGCTCTAGAATCCTGTTGCAGGGATGATGCATTATGCAGAATACAAATAAGTGAACCTTTTAGGGTTGGTGACCAAGTGAAAAAATAATGTGTACCTGTTTGGATCAAACAAATTTAAACTTGCTGTTTCTCTCATTAAAATGTTTTTCATTCAACACCAACCGTTGTTTTGACCCCTGAAAATCTGGTTCGTGGAAAGGAAAGATGAAAAAGAGATACAAGCTTTCTTTAAACAAAGCATTTGTCCTTAAAGCTTTTGTGTAAGATATGCGAGAAGCGAGTTCTCAGGGTTTTCCTGAGGCATCTGAGCTGCCCTTCACACAGCCCAGGGAGCAGCACTGTGAAGCTGGCGGGTGAAGGTGGACATGTACACAACCTGTGGGATAAATTCTGCTTATATGCAGATTGCCTGGGGTTTGGGGCACACCATTTAATAATTCTGTCTTGTTTCTTCTGTTAACAAAAAAAGATGACTAACTTCAAAATGAAGTAAAGAAATGTAGTAAATGTATTAGGATACTCTTTTGACTGTTGGTTTTTTTTTTTTAACAATGTAATCTATTTCAGAGAAAATATTACTTTAGAAGGAAGTTTAGATTGCAAATTGAAGGTTCTAAAATTAAGGGCTGCCATACTGAAACATCATTGCTCTGAAAGCCAGATGAGGCATATCTGGGTGAGGAATGTGGCTAGCTGTGTGAGTGCTTTGCTGTGAATGGGAATACGTTAGCTAGTGCCGGTGAGTGAGGTTACATTCCTGTTTCCTTTTTGGTAAACCCATGACTTTACATTTAGTGTGCATTACTTCAATCCAACAGCATGACTTTAATTAGAATGTATTTTGTCCTCCATTCAGGAAGGGAGGAATGATTTAGGAATATATATATATATACACATACATGTGTGTGTATATATCTCAGTGCTGCTGGCACTTCAGGCAGATAGATGTCCCTGTGAAGTGCAGGTGTAAGTCTGTACTCACCTGTGAATAGTGCAAAGTGGTATTCTTGCCAGCTAGTTTGTGGATGAATGATTTGTTGAGAACATTTCAGAGTTTATCATGGTAATTTGGGTTTGTGTTAGTTTAACAACATTTTTATTTCCCTATCTCAAACAATTTAATTAAAATGAAGAAATGAAACCCTCTTAATCCAGATCATTTGTTCACCTCTGCAAGTTTGCGTTGATTTGAATATACTGATAGCAACAGAATCCTGAGTTCCATCACTGAACGGAGGCTTGGCCTGTGAGTGCAGAACCATTTTCTCAGCTCTGATTTGACTTGTGGATAATCTAAACATTCATTCAGGATTTTATTTTGATCAGGAAAATAAATTGTTCTAAACGTGCTATCACATAATGTTAGTTACTTAGTCAAAACAGGTAAATAAACTGGAAGAGAAAAATTACACAGTACTAAAAACACTTGCATAGAATGAATGACTAGAAGAACAGGTATTTTAAAATCTAGGGAACTTTTTATAAAATGACAGATATGAAAAAGTATCCCTTCTTTGCACCAAAGTTATTCACTTGGGTGGGGGTGGGGGGGAGGTTCTAGTCCTAAGACTATTTTTGATGGTATTCAATGGTAAACCAATGTTTTGGATAGGAATCTGCTCAGATCTGCCTTGTGTTTCCTGCTGCTTGCTCTTTGTGTAGAGCTCAGCTTTCTATAATCACATTTGCTTGTGTGATCACTATTCCACGGTTAGCATACATAGGGCTCTTCTAAACAATCCTGCATGCAAAGTGGGCTGTATACAATTGTTTCAACTTCTAAACATATATATATATATGCTGTGCTGATCCTCACACTGATGATTTGAAGGGCTAATGTGCCTTTCATCGCCCAGGCTTTTACCCAAGCGAATGAAAAGCTTCCTGCTGTTGGTTTATGGGTGGAAGAAAATTTAGGTTTTATGGTTAGGTAAGTACCTTTCTCATTGTCCATTCTCAGCTCATGAGTTTTCAGTTGCATTTTGTGCCTTTGGGATCCTCTTGTCGTATTCACAGGCTTTCCGCACAGTTGTGAGAGTGAAAATGCCCATGCAAAATAAAAGGCAGATATCTTGGCAAAAATACTGTATTTTTTGGGGGGGGAGGGAAGGAGGGACGGGACGGGGACAGCCTGTTATTAGGTGGTAGCGTTCTTTCCTCTCCTGCTAAATGTCAGATACATTCTATAGGTGGCTGCCTGAAGGATAGAGGTGCAGCACATAAAACCTTCAGGGGACAGAAGCCGAAAACTTTGAATATTTGGCATTTGTTTTACTGGGCAGAAATATGTGCAGTGTGCTTTTATTCTTTGACCTGTGGCTTTGGGCTGGTTTGGCCATTCCTGTAGCGTGTGTGGAGCCACCAGAAGCAGCCAGCTGAGCGTGGAGCTCAACTGGGCGGTCTCTGTACGCTGGGGGTGTTCCAGACCAGGTCCTGTCCTCTTTGCACAGTGCAACCTGGGTGCAAATGCAGCCAAGTAAGTAATAATGAAATCCTTAAATCCTCCATTTATGGCTAATACTGCTGGTCTGTGCCTAAATTAAAGACTGAGGTACAAAAAAAATAAAACTTAACATGATAATCCATGGTTGGAATCTAGAGTGAAAGTCATTTATTGCACTAATAGTTTTTAATTTGTCTAAGCATTATTGTTGAAACACTTTCCACTTGGCAAAAAAAACCTCGAAAACTGGCACAATGGTATCATTATTGATGCATACAAACTAATTATCTGTGCAGAGTTTTGGTCCAAGGACACTACTGAAGTGGTTGTTGCCAAAATCAGTATTGATGTAATTCTGCTTGAGTGTTTTCATTTCCAGTACTGTATTGCCCTGCACACATACACGCTACATTGTGTTTTGTGAGTGTAAATCTGACAAACCCGCAGCTACTTCTGCTCCTGTGCCCTCTGATTAAGTGTTTAGCTGAGATCTTAAAAGGAATCTAATAAAATTAGCAGTTAGGATTTGTGTTTAAGGGTGGCACAGTGCCTGATTGCTTTGACAGCTTTTTATGTGAGGAAAGTTTTTGGATTTCTTTAATCCAAACCTTCCTTAGGATTTATTCTGTAACTATTCTGTGCCTGGAACCGCAATGCTGAGAGCAGCGCTCCAATGTGAGAAAGAGAGGGGTAGAACAAAACAAACAAAGAGCAGACCTATTGGGCAATAATATCTACTGACTTCATGTTTTTCTGATCTAAACTAAGGCGATCTAATATTCTAAGTGCAAATCAGATTTTTGAGGTGGGTAATGTTAATTTGGAAAATGAAGTTCCTATTTCAGAACAAAAGCATCTCTGTGGTAAAGGGAAGAGTTGAAAGAGCAAGGTTGTTGAATTTCCAGGTGTTGCTCTTTAAAATAAGGAGCTTCTCAAAGAAGTGTTAGGCCACAAATTCAAGGCAGAACATTTTACTTTCCAATCCTGTTTGCTAGAACTTAGATTTCCATCGTTGATTTCTGTCTCAAAACTAAAAGAAAAAATATGTTTACATATATATTTATATTTGTATTTATATTTTATATTTATACATACATATATATTTATATTTGTGCCTCCTTCAGGTGAGGAGTCGGGCTGCCTCTGGGTGGCATTGCTGTCCCCAGGCCACGGTGCAGCTGTGGCAGCTTTTCTTGCCTGTCCCTTTTTCTTTCAGGTATAGCATAGTAAGGCCACAACTCTTAATGAAATTTGAGAGTCTTGCACTATCTCTCATAAAGGGAGAGAGATGTTTGAGTTTAAACAAGGCTGAGGTGTGAAACGATATAGCTTTGTACTACCGTTTTATTGAGCAATACTACTTCTTCGAGTCGCAGACAAGTAAATCAGAAAGGCAGTGTGGTACCACGCAGCGGGTGCTTCACGTAAGACGGTGGGCAGTATGGTTCGCGCAGGCCTGGCAAGTCTTGACTAGGCGCCTCACCCCTCTTCTCTTTTCACCGTGCCTTTCTTTGTGTCACAGCTAGAGGCTGCATTTCCGTGGCTTCCAGCCCACTGTACAGGAGTCACACTTTTACTTGCTGGCTAGGTTGAATGGGCTTAAACAAGGGTTACACAAATTTACAGTCAAGTAGTGTGTGACTTTGGAGAAGATGGAGCGTGCCTTGGCAGGGCTGGACAGCCAGGCTCACCGGAGCTGCACCAGCGGCTGTGATGCAAACGATGCAGCAGTGAGGACCTGGCTCAGGCAGTGGTTGCTTGTGCAGCAGTGTTACACTGGAAGCACAAAAAGATGTCTTTCTCTTTGCCTTCCTCCACTAATCCTTCTACCACCAGTAAGCCATTTATTTAGCAGTAGTGTAATAGCTCTTCCTTTTTAGGGTGATCTATTACTAATAAGTATACGAAAGTATGTTGTTTAAACTAAGAACTGGGGAGTAGCGTTTGACTTAATGTGCAATTATTGTGTGGTGGTTAATGAAATTTACATATTAAATATCAAAAAGTGATTTTGCCAGTAGCGAATGGAATTAATCATTTTTGGAATGCACTTTCAATGCAGTGACCTAGCTTTATGGCTGCAATAACGCCTTGAACAAGATCTGAGTTCTGGAAGTTGGTGAGATCTATAAAACATTATCACTTTCACCTTTGAACATTATTATTGGTAGGAAATATGTTATTAGTATATCTTATTTTATTCTGTGTGTGGTCCTGTGGATGGTGCTTGGAGCATCTGTTACGGGGTGCTCTGTGCTTTTATTGTTCCCAAGTGCTGTAGCACCAGTGAAACTCCTGTTTGTGGTACGCTGCAGATGTCATATTGCATTAAACTCGCGCTACCTCATGCTTCTCAAAATGCTCACGTAGAGCAAGGGATGAAACGACTGTGAGAAGTTTGTGAGTACAGAAAAGGGCTGGCTCGCTGACATGGCTGGCTCAACCACTGCTGTCTTTCTGAAGCTAATATGAATGGTTTAGAAAGAATTCAGGAGCGTTTGGTTGCCAGGGATATTCCACACTTTCTACCTGTCTGTGCTTATCAGTGGGCACAGATCCTGGGCACAGTGGCGACTTCCTTGTGGCTTTGTGCATTTTGGTCAGGAGCAATCCTGCTTGCCTAATCTGAATGCCACTTAATTCCCCCCCAAGGCCCATCAAGCGTTGTGAGCCCAATAGTACTCATTCTAACACTGATAATTAACTGCCTGAAACTTGACATACCCTTGAATTTTAAAACAGATTTTATAACATTTGTAAACAACAGTTAGCAGGAAAAAAGGTAAAATTGTATGTGTCATTCTGTTTTCTACCATACATGATTTGCAGTTCAAAGTGAATATATTTAAATGAACTCCCCTGCAGCTACTGTTTACAGTAGCCTTCAAAGAATGATGAAAGCTTTTAAATAATGTAGAATATTACATGACTTATTTTTCAAAACACATGCACTGAATGTTTTAGAGTGAAATGTCTGTGTTTCAGATTAGATGGATTGCAGACAGCTGCTGCGTTTACTGAATGTTACAGATGGAAGGGAAAATAAATGGAGGGAGAAGACTAAGAAAATGAAGGATTCTTAAGAGTGCCTTATGTCTGAACAGCAGTAATGTAAAGGCAAATCAGATTGTCTCAGACATCTTGGTAGCTAAGAAAATCTCACCCTCTTCCTCTTTAAAAACAACAACAAAAAAGGCAAACATACAGGGTCTCTGCTTTCTTATATGCGTATTTCTGTAAGTTTTCTGAGAGGGATGTGCTTTTTCTCATATTCCCTCCCCAAATTCTGCTTGTGCTGGGTGTTACCTATTACCAGCATTTCTTATCTATGCTGTTTTATCAAGGAAGCCTTTAGGTGTTAATGTAATGAAGTTATTACAGAGTTTAGGAAGCAGATAGATATTTCTATTAGAGTATATGGTTAACTTGTTTTAGCCAGGAATTCTTTCTCTTGATGCATTTGTAATGCGCTAACTGCTTCTTATGTGCATGCATCTTGAATGGGTGCAAGTAGTGAGAAGACTGACCCAGCTTCACGCTGAGGGCTGAGCAGCCACCTGCCCGCCTTCTTTTGCATGGGTTTGCATTTTTAACTAAGCTTTAGGCTGTCAAAATTACATCGCTTACACTATGAAAGACTGATTAAATTTCGGCATAAAGTGTGTCTACACAGACCACAAGCATTACTGCCTTGTAAAAGCCTGGTAAAAGATGCAAACAAAAATGTAAGTATATGCATTTATGGGATAATTAGGAGAAATTTCTGTTTAACCTCACCTCCACTAGTGAATGAGTTATGCCCTGAGCATAAAGCTATACACTTCACAACTTTTCAAGTTGAAATTCCTTTGTGGGTTTTGTATACTCACTGTTTTTATACTTTTTTTTTTTTTCCCCTAGCTTGTTACAAATGATCTCTTCTATTAATTAAAACAGACTGAAACCTATCAGTTCTCGAAACTGTGCTACGTCTCGAAAAAGTAGAGCACAAGATTTATTCCCCAGAGGAATAGAGTTAAGGGAGTCCTGCGTCTACCTTCCCATCTGAAACAAATGGTTATAAATCTTCCAGGAAACACTAGATAGATTTGAACGGCCAACAAAATTAGGGTGTATCCCAGAGCCACCTTATGGACAGCTGTACATATAGGATCTGCTCAAGGCTTGCTGCTTTAATGGCCCCTGGATACCTGTTATGCTGGGACTCGGAGAACAATGTATTTATGTAGTTTTATGGGGTGTGTGCTGGAAGAAGCGCAGGGATTTTAGGAGGCCATGTTCCCTTAACGAAACTGGGGCTGGGATGAGGATTTCAGTGGATGATTTTTTGTGTGTTTTTTGTCTGGGGGTTCCTGAGGATTAATATTTAGGGGCTTTTCTCCCCTGGAAATGAGCTCTTTCTGGCTTTGTTACAACTGCTATATCATATACTATGTTGAATTTTTCTCCTCCCTGCAGATTAACAGCTTCTATGTTTATTACTATGAAATTGGCAGATGTGTTAAATAGGATACTGTGTCTCTTATGGTACTTACCAGATTATATTGATAAACCCCTGAAATTTTAACAAAATAATATTATAGGACAAACATAGGATTATGTGTTTCTATAGGGTATCACAGTTAAGGAATATTAGAGACAGAAAATAATCCTTAATTTTTTAAGAATTATAATCTGCAATAACCTGCTGCAATAGCAATAACATGACTTCAGGTACATGAAATGGGGAAATTTCTTCTCTGGAAAAAAGCAGTGCTGTGGAAGCTCTGAGGTCTCCAAGAGAAATTGTTATCTGTGTTAGAAATAACAACTAATAGAAAAACATTCTATAAACTTTTTTTCTTGGCGTTTGCACCACCTATGTGATCTCTTGCTGGTTGTTCTTGGCTTTGCACCCTCTGGTGGCTTCTGACCTTCAGTGTTCCTCTGCTGCTTGCTTCTTTAAAGTGTGTTTGTGGATGCTCTTTGTTTTCCATAATATAGTTATTCTTTAAGTTCAGAGCCTTGTTCAGAGTCTTATTTTAAATGAAATTTGAAGATGTTTCTAACTATATTTGTATCTAATTACTTTCACAATCTCCGATATAAAGCAACCTTCTATTACGAATGGGTCAATGCCAGTAAAAAGAGCAAGAGCCTATTTGACATGTCAGCCTACATCTTCTTTACAGCAATTTTGTTACTACGTGGCAAAAATCCAATGGATGACAGACACTAGGTAATGCCCTGGCTTGCAGTTGCACAACCCAGGCTGAAATCAAATAGGCGCAAAGAGTGAATTATTCTGCCACCCTTATAAACAGCCCCACTAGCTTGGGAAAAGTCTTGTTTGGCAAGGTGGTATAAGAAAGCTCGCATCACAGCTGTCTCTACATTTACTGTATTTGTTGAGATGTAGACAGAGCACTTAGATCTTCAGGATTTATCAATCCATACACACATTTTCTAGCATAAATTTTTAATTCTTTTTAATAAAAAGCTGTTATTCAAAACCAGTGACTAGCTAGTATTCTCTGGATTCAGAATTGAAATTGGGCAGATAATACTTTTCTCTCTCAAAAGTGAAATTACAGTAAATATAAGTTATTCCATCACTATATATTATTTATGATGCCTTTATAAATGTGGTGTTTTGCAGAAGCAGAGTAAAAGAATGAATCTTTTAATATTTGTATCACAGTGAGAGTTAACAAGAGGAAAAGAAATGTAGTTTCTTGCTATAGGAAACAACATTACTAAAATTTCATTCCCCTAATTGGGGCGAAAGAAGTCTTCTAATGACTTTGTGGAAAATCTCCATTTATCATAACATACATATTACAGTAGCTGGGAACAACCTTCCTCTGTAATATTCTCGTAAAAATCCGGGTTAAGGTTTGGAAATGTTGTTCTCAGCAGGGTAAAATAGTCTGTGCAACTCTTCTGCAGTGGTTTGGTTGTTTTCTTATTCCCTAATGTCAGTAGTTGGGGTGGGGGGGTGGTGGTGAAAAGGAAGCCTTGTGTGGGGAAATGAAGGTGAGGGAATAGGTATTTTTCAACTATGCATTACTTTGGTTCTGGTCCTTGAAGACCGATATTTAAAACCAAAGACCACTTATTGTTTATTATGTGAAACTGTTTTTCCTGAGCGTATTTGTATACCTTATGCAACCATATTAGTTAATGTGAGCTAGCTACATAGCTGTGGTTGAACAGCCTGGTGCTCTGTTGCGTGTCTGTGCCTCTCAGGTTTGCTTCCGAGTACCCCCTCAGCCCCTTGGGATGTGCCGCGGCCTCGGCTGCCGGGGCTGCAGTGAGCCGTGGCTGTCGGTACCCTGCCGAGCTCTTCTGGGCAGAGTGTATGAACTATGGCTAAAGCTTTGAACTGCTGTTTGGACGTGTCCCGAGTCTAAACTTGGTCCTTTGACAAAAAAATATGTTCATGTACTTAGGATGTTAGAATTTAATGTTGGCATATATTGTCTTCCATGGCCTTGGATAAAACTTCTTTTCTCTCTTAGCTTCAGTTATGGCTTTCTCAACTAAGGATAGCAGTATTGCACTACTTTGGGAAATGCTCCGCAAAAACATATACTAAAGAGATTCAAATGGATGGAAACAATAATAATGAGATCCTTCACATATTCCGTCTTGGACTATAGGTTTTATGTTATCATAAGACAAGGAGATAAGCCATCATCCCTTGTCCAAGAAATATCAAAAAAGATTTAACAAAACTTGCCCAGGGAAGGGGATTCATTCATTGCCTCCTGCAGTACAGTCACCTTTATAAATAAGTCTAATTTTTTTAATGAGAAGATTCTAAAAGTAATATTGTTTATTATGATATTTAGATTATATTATTATATACACTCCTTATATTCAGGTCTTGATGGTCCATGTAATTAAAGTCAAGATTATCCGTGTTTAGGATAATCTTTTAGGTTTTTATGTACTTTCTATTAATTAAATGATATGAAGGAAATGTGCACTATTCTGGAGCCGCATGTCTCTGCTCAATTGCTTCTTTTTGGAGAAAAGCCAATGTCACAAGACACTTTTTTTCCTGTTATATGGTATGTAGTAGCCACAATTTAAGAAGTATAATCCTTCATTTTCAACTGTTCTACTGGCATGCGTAAGTAGTGGGGAAAACAGATCTTTGGGAGTGAAAAATTGAGTCATACAAAATAGATTTGTGTTTAATCTCAATGAAATGCCTTTCTTCCAAAGTAGAAGTTTCAGCCAACAAAACTTGAATACAAGTAGTCTTTAATTTGTAATAACTATTGATTTGTGTAGTTTGAGTATGATAAAGCTTTAAGCTGAACAATTATACTATATTTCATGTGGTTCCAAGTCTGAGTTATTTTACAGATAACTATGTCAATAGTATGAAAGGCTTTTATTTATTAATGTAACTATTCCAGTGCTCTACTTTAACTGCTCTTTACATATGATGTGTGTCTTAGGTACGTGATGCTTTATGGTTGTAAAGTGTATTTCTTTGGCGATGCTATGGAGTCTACCATAGGGCAGCTGAAGCACTTGTGTGCTGTAAGATGACTTTCTGGAGCTGGGTGATAAAGGAGCAGTACAGGGAAGCATGTTCTGGATTGAAAGGTGCAGAAGACAGCAGGGCAAAATCAATGCTAACAAAATAATCAGAGAGTATAATATATTTTCATCTCAAGTGGCATAAGTTTGTATAAGTGCTTCCTTAATTGGCTTCTGAATGTTTTTGCATG
>NW_009648710.1:2786943-2812491 GCF_000708025.1 Charadrius vociferus | reverse complement strand
TCAGAGTAACCAGCTGGGCATTGAGATTTTCATAGTGAAATAGGAAAAAATTGCTTTGTGTTCTTCAGTATCAGGCCCATGATAATTTCTCTTTAAGTCCTCTTTTTCCAAAAGTATGAGAAAGTTCGGGGTAGTTCTTCTGTGGGCAACTTCTTGACTGAATCAGGCTATCTTTGTTCTTTCCTGTTTTTAGTGAGGAGCTCTTGTATGCTGCCTACTTGAAAACACTTACTTTTCAGGAAAAAACCCACCATGATTTAAATAGGGAATGTGTATGTGTTTGTACAAGGCTTTATTTTGTAAAAAGATGAAGAACCTTATGAAAAATACATGACAAAAAAAACCGAGCCCAAAACCTGTCCTAAATACTTACTTAGTGTGTCTGTATTGTCTTCTCTGATTTCCATTACGCTACCCAAGGGATGACTATGAGACTTTTTTTACCTAGTCAGAAAATCTTATTTTTTTTCAGTTCTCTCTGTCAAATAATAATAGAAATGAAGTCTCTTGACAAAAAAAATGGGTATTATGAATAAACATACCTCTGCTTAGTTGAAATAAATGTTTGATGTATCTATAAATATATCAGGAAAACATAGACTATATTATGAAAATGTGGTACCTGAAACTGAAAAGCGCAGTACGGTTTTATGGAAACAGAATTGCCCTCAAAGAGTATTACTAATCTGAGGTCATTGAGCCTAAAGATCTGTCTTCATTGAGCAGTTGATCTGGGATTGTTCCCATATTTTGAACCTCCTCAAAAGGAGGTGTTATGTGTACATGTGTACCCACGTAGACACCCACACCCCCTCTTTTTCCTTTGCTTGAAAGGTTGCTGAACTAAACCCAGGCAAAGTGGACCCTGGAGGAGACAGTCTTAATCTGTTTAGCAAGATAAGAATTTATCTTTTCCTGCTATCCTTATGTCCAGCATGAGATATTTTTATACAGTGGTTTTTAAACTGGAGAACAGAATTTCCCATGGGACTCTGTTGCTGGAGACTTGCAGAGTGGGAGACCGGCAGGGGGATGTAACTGAGGAGAGCAGAAGCACTGGGAGAAGTGTCAACAAGTGCAGAAAGCAGGAGAGCCTGCAGGAAGCCACAGCGCTGCTTCTCGCTGGGCCTTCTGGGCTAGAGGGTAATGTAAGGAAAACATGGGATGCAGCTTCTGGTGATCGTGAGCTGCCTCTGCTGCTCCTCTCCATACAATCGATCAGTCTGAAGCCTTGTCTCTCCTTCATGTAGGATGAAGTGCAGAAGCAAGAAAAAAAAAAAGGCAATATTTCTCTGTACTCATCAGCATGCCTGTGAAAGATGGATTCTTTTGGGCTTTCTGGGCTTGATGCAGTTGTCCAGAAAACAGCTCCAGAAATTGTCAGCATATGAAGTCCTGAAACTTACCTACAATGTCTTGCGGAAGCAGTAGGAAGGCATCATGATGTGTGTTTAACTTTGCTGTTGGAGTAATCACCCCATTGTTAGGCTATAAACTAGGTCCCAGAATGATCAGGAAAGAATAGTTTTGATACTCTGCTAATGTTTTATATGCTGCATGAGGCATGCTGTCAAAAAGCGTTTCATGCCTCATCTACCACTAAGTGTACTACCAAGTGCTTTTATAGGATTCTCTCTCTCATTCATCCAACAGAATGACCTTGACAATTGATTTCATTATCTAGGCAAGTTATTACTGTCTTGCTCTGGATTAACTGCAACTCTGGAACTGATAATGTGTTCTTAATTTGAAAGAATGTTTTAACCTTGTGGTTGCTGAGGCCAATCATATGAGAAACAGGAAACCAGCAGAAATCACCAGTGGGAACTGTAGGAATTCTTTTGTTCATTAGCATTTTAAAACTACATTGAAAAGCATAGTGGTGACCGTAAAGACGTATTAATTTGATTTCATGTAAGCATCCAGTTCTTAGCAAGTGTAAGCCGGTGTATTGCATAAAATACAGTTGAAGTCAGTGGGCTGGGTTCTGTAAACTGTATTTTAAAGGATTTCATCAAATCAGAAGGAAAAAGACAATACAAAATCCATATACTTCAATGTATTTTTCTATTGACAGCATCTGCAAGAAATTTATATTAAGATATCATTTTAACTTCTCTGTAACTTTTTAACACATCATATGATCTTTGAAAATTCGAAGTTGGCGTTGATCTTCATCCATTAGTGAAGCTTGAGTACTGAGTTATTCTTTGTTCATTGGAACCAGGTTGTTTTCAGCATTGTCTTCCTCTGTAAGTGTTCAGTTCCATTCATACCAAAGTTCTGTTATCTTCTTTCTTCTGGGGTTTCTGTTGCCCCGTCACACTTGATATCAAAATAACAAGGTAAGCAGACAGTGCTGTAATTTGACATAATCGTATGAAATGTAATGTGAATTACTGAACAGCTGAATTACCGAACAGTCTGACCTTGTTATAATCTTGGATTCCATCACTAATTAATTGCTCCGTTAGTGGTATGCTGTGGAGATTTTGAGAAGTTCTTACCACAGTCCCATATCAGATCCCAAAAAAAGTTCTTGGATGCTGAACAGGATCTGGCATAGGCTTTTATAAAATATTGCCCAAGAGGTTTGTGGGCAGCACAACCTGTTCAGGGCTAAACCCTTTAGGTCCAGGAAATTATGAAAGTGCTTCCAGGCTTCAGGCTGAATGGACAAGTATCATCCCTTAAAGATTTTTATAGATCACGTGTAGCCACAGGAGCCTGATGCATTAGCGCATTTTTCTGTCTAGTATGGTTCTGCATTCTTGACACACACTTCTGTCATGGACCTCTGGTTTATGGTCCAGTTTGGAAATTATTCTTTTACGGTAATCTTATAAATTCGCTTTTAAAATTTCAAAGTATAAATAGTACTGATGAAAGCCCCAGCCCTACGGTGCTTGTCCTTTTCTAATCTTGGTATGGTTTCATCTGTTCTTTAACAGGTTCCTACTTTTGATATTCATTGATCTCTAAGAGGAGGTCTCCTTCAATTCAAATCTTTGTTGGGATATCTAAAAATGGCACTGAGATTCTTGAATTTACCTAATGAATTTCTGTGAAACACTGGAAAAGCACATCGTCTGTAATCTTCCACTGCCAGTGCCTGCTAAACCTTTTTGAGTTTCGTGATAATTGCTTCTTGCTTTTTACAGCAATTAATAACCTGACGTATTGAGAAGAGAAAGTGCGAGGGAAAATGTCCACTATCTTGTGACTCCAGCAAAGGGACAGCATTTTTAGTTCTGCATCAAATGTGATATATTTTTAATAGTGCTAATTAAATTATGATCAAGTTGAAACAGGAGTACAGCTCAACAGTGTGTTACCAGGGTCATCCCTGTGTGTACCAGACAGGTAAGTGCATTTCAATAACGTGTGAACCAAGCCATTTATTATGATGAAAAGGAAACATTGGCTTTTGTTTCAGAGAATTAGGGCAATGTAAAATAGATACGATGATTAAATATGTAAATGGAAATGTCTTTTCATTATTTGAATTTTCCTAGTCTGTCTCCTGTTAACAATGTCTTCTGTAAAGTTTTGTTATTAATATAAACCCAGATTGTAGAAATCTGAGCATCATGCAAATGTCATCTAATGTCTTCAAAACAAGCATGTGTTTTGAGAAGCATTATTCAATTTAAAACAAAAATTTAAAAAAAAAATTATTAGAATGTATATTTTAAAAGATATGACTTGCCAAAGTCACAGTCTGTGGCAGATGAGGGAAAAGAACCAAACTGTCATGAGTGTGGTCACAAATCCTGCTCAGTCACTGGGTGTTTAAAGATGTTCACGTGTTGCTTATTTAGCAAACTGTCTGTCCCATTTTATAACCAAAGGTAGTGTTTAGAAAATCTCTCCTATACTAAGCAATGAAACTTTCTAAAGCACAATCCTGAAAAGTAGCAAAGCAACTTTTAAGTCTATTTGTAGTTATGACAAAAGCTTTTCTGAATGTGAATAAAGATTCCCCCTTCCTTGTGAAGAGTTTGAAAATGGAAGGTAGTTCCATGGTGTCACGCATCTTGAGACAATACAATTTTACATGAATAGATCATAACACTTGGAAAAAAAATTACTTTCTTACATTATCTGAGCTAAAATTGTTAAGAAATTATATAAGGAAGCATATGTCTGGTCCTGTTCATTGGGCTCTGTCATATGCAACATTTTGGGGTGTTTACTAAACATATTTGGACAGTGGGTTATATAGAATTAGAGGATGCCTGAAGCCACAGCTCACTTGTGGCTTTGCCTGCAGCACAGCCTGCCCTCCGGTGCGTTCTAGCTTTTCCCATTGCTTGACTGGAAAGGTACTATCAGAAAATTAGTTTGGGGAGCTTAGTAATGTTGGCGTGTGATTCTGACTTTTGTTTCATTTGATGCAAAAGAAATAAATACTGGAGAACTACTATAAAAAAAAAAACAACAAAACCACCCCGTGACCAAACCCAGGGCAACTTGTATAGCTTTGCTGTAGTTAAGTAAGGATGACAGAAATGTGAGGAATTAAGCACTGAAACCAGGCTGCCCCAGTGGATGATGGAAATCCTGCAGGGTTCAGAATTTGACTGGACAAGAACACGAGCAACCAGATCGAACTTTGCAGTTAGCTTTGCTTTGATCGGAGGGTTAGGCTATCGTGTGAAATGAGAAGCGGAGCACTCGCTATCCTGAGCTGTGTGTACAATAACTGGGTTATAAACCAGTATAAAGATTGGCTGCAATAAAGTGTCAATGCAATTATCTGGTTGTGACCCACTTGAGCACCCTGCAGAAAGAAATACATTAAATACTTCTCATTAACTAGAAAGCATATCGTGATCCAGTTCACTTTTTCTTAGAGAGTTAGGATTGGAAATGGCTTGTTTTAGGAATTGAATCAGCCATTTAGTACAGGTAGAGGTTCATTAGTACTTTGCTAATTGGCATCAGTAAGTTTAAGGATCAAGAAAAGAGATGAGAAAGTAATGTATCTGAACAAGTTTCCTGACCTCATTCCTGTTGCTAGATAACATTAGACTCTGAAAATGTTGGCACCAAACTGAATAGTATATAACCACCAGCTGTTAATTGCCAGTGAAGGAATGAGAGAGGTAGTGAACTTTGAATGTCTTCAATCTTACCCTTAAAACAGTCAAATTCTCTTGCCAGGAAGGGCAATCTGATGAGTCTCTGTACTGCCATTAAGTAAAAGGAATTGATCAAAGGTTTTAAACAAGGTTTCTTAGGGATTTTTTTTTTTTTTGACCATCAGCAACCACAGCTAATACCTTTTCCTAGCCAGCCTTGAAGGCTTGCTGTAGTCATGAAAACATTTATTTTCAACATAAAAGCTGTTGAATAATTAAGCTACTTAGTTTCTGTAGTGACGCTTGTGTTTACAATTTTTAAAATTTCTCAGCCGGCCGGTGAATTGGAAAGAAAGATAACACTGAAAATCGATGTGCTTCAAATGTGTTATCCTTGGAGGTCCCTGAAGGCCTTCAGAGCTGGGCTGGCTGCCCTGTTTGGCTGAGGGCATGCAGCTCCTGCCGGCGGCATGGCACAGTGCTTGCCACAGTAACGTGGCCCCTGTCTGCCCCCTGCTAAGGGATGGTCTTCCACCACCATGCAGGATGTAGGCTGCCGGGCAGTCGTTCCTCTGTCTGCAGCACGCTGTTAGCTCTCCTCTTTTTTCCAGTGGATTCGGGGCCACTCCTCTACCATCCAGAGAGGATTTGTTTCTTATACAGAATAACATAGGCTGGAAAGTCTCTGGAGGTCATCAAGTGCAGCCCCTGCTTAACGCAAAGATTCAGTTGCTCAGTCTTGCCTAGTTGAGACTGAAATTCTCCAAATAGTGGAGCTTTCGCAGCTCCTCTGAGCCTGATGGAGGCACATGGCAAAGAATGAGCTCTTAACAAAGAGTTGGAGGGATACCATAAGCTGCCTCTGCCAAAAATCTTATCCAGTCAACTGCTCTCTGCTGAAATACCTGGGAAAGAACTGCTGGAAATGAGCTGTGGTGGACTCTAGTGGTTCCAAATGAGGAGGACTCATGTAAAGTCCTGTACAGCATAGGTGATGGGATTGACTGGGCGGTCTTTGGGTAAGGAAGATGGAAAAGGACTGAGCTGTATTCAATCTAGAGGGAGGGTGTGGTGTAAAGTTTAACAGTCTAGTGACCCAGTAAAAGGCAACTTTGAATTCAGTGTCAAAATATCCCTCAAGGAAAGGGAAGCAGAACATAGATGGACGTAGAAAAAAAACTTGAGGCAGTTTAAAAACAAATTGAGTTCATACTCTTTCAGTAAGTAATTGCCCTAGTTCTTTTGAAACCATCAGTTCATAACAGAGATTGTTCACCCATAACTTTTTAACTGGTTTTGCTAGGCCACATGATTTTAGAAGGAAAACGTTCCTGTGAAAAAGTAATAGAAGAAAAGAAATACAGACTGGAACAGCAGTGTTGGTTGATTTTGGTCGAATCCTGTCTCGGCAAGTTGAAGATGTTTACCGTGATGCTGCCTGTTAGATGCAGTGATTCATTTTGCTCTTGCTGCTGCTGTATGAACAGCTCTCTAGACAGAAATAGCTTTTTTTCAGTTGATGGCTGTCTGAGAGGTAGTTCTCAGTTGATGTAAATCAGTGTAACACTACTGGCTATAGTGATATGCACCATCTTTGAAGATGTAGTAAGGTAAAGGACAGCCTATGGTGCTACCATAATTGATATGTTCAATGGAAAGTAAATAGAGGATGATGAGAAAGGAAAAAGATTGATACCAACAACTTGTTCCTCCTCCTGCCACTCCATGGCTTCTATTTTCTGCAAACATCTGGTATACTGTTTGGTGATAAAGTTTGCTTTGCTTTTACACATCTCACACAGAATCTTGTAGATGAACATGTAAGGAAAAGATTAAAACTAAAAAAAGTTTAAAAATTAAATTGACTCTAAAGTAAATCAAGTATATATTTTTAAAAACTGATTCAGGCATCGGAAACAGGTGTTGTTGGAGGACTTTTCTTCCTTTGATCACATTTTAATTGGTAATGTTGGAGGTATTTATTGTGACCTTAACAAATAAAGCAATACAAAGGGCAGTAAGCGTGATAACTAAATTTAGTTTATTATTTAGTAGTTTTTATTTTCAGGAGCTTCTGCAGTTGCATATTCATGTCTTCTCATGCAAACATGCAAATGAGATGATAATACTTGATTAGAGTTGTCAAGTTTCCATTCTCACATGTGTTGTTTGGGTTTTTTTGGGTCTTGTCTTTTTTGTTTTAGAATATCTAGAGCTTTCTTCTCCAAATTTTTCTTCTGTTTTTGTCTTGATAACAGTGAATAAACAAAGAATATTTATTTATAATTTAAACAGATGACAACTTTTTGATTTTGATGGGTTTCTTGGTTCATGTATACATTTTTACTACTGCCAAACTGGTTGCAGGGTTATTTAATCATCCAAATATCTAAAGGTTCTGGGTATCCACCCATATCTGTTCTCAGAATTGCAGCTTTAAGAGAAGGTACCTGTTAAGTTTGGCTCTTGGAACCAATTAGAACAATGTTAAGGACAAAAGCATACACATTTAAGCAGAGGTGTATTCATCTAAGATGTTAAATGTATGTGTGCAAACATTACACCATCCTCAGTGGTGCATATGAGTATGGTTTTGTCAGCTGAGAATCTTGCCAGGTTTTGAAACGGAGAAATGCTCTTTCTGAGTTCTCAGGAAAATGCCTTCTGTAACAACTCTCACAGAACTGACTGAAACAGAGTTAGAGCCAAATAATACAGAAAAATTTTATAACACCTTTCATTTGTAAGGGCCTTCAGAAACATCATGTGTTTCATGTTGTAAGGTAACTGCACGAAGTGTGTAAATTACTGATTTTTGTAGACAGAGAAAGAGAAAAAAGGCAGGTTTAAATAACACAATTTATGTACTTGGTTGTTTTGCTTCCCAAGCCCTTGAACATGAAGGTCTGTGTGCTTTAGCGGAGGGTCTTTGGAAATTGAAGTGCCATCCAAGGTTGAGCCATAATATAAATATCTTGGTTTAGATTAGAAAGAAAATATTTTTTTCTAACGTTTCATGCAATATTAAATATCAGTGTGAAGAAAAGCAGCACTGTCACATATAAAAGGAGCTGAGGAATTTGGAGGAGGGGGAGCTACATTCGTTCTGCCTTCTGTGGCTGGGACTGCTCTGCTGTAGATCAGACAAAGCAGTGGAAAGAAACGGATGTGGCCTGTGGTAAGTGGCCACGTTATTAATTAGGCAACGTTTGATGATTAATGAGGCAAATATTTGTGGAGAGATGCAATAGAAAAATTGAAACCAGCAAATCTGCAAGCATGTAAAACTTTCACAGCTCACACAGCTACTATAAAGTTCAGAAGTACTGGTATAGCAGTGCTATAGAGAAGGAAGGTGCAGTTAGCTTTCCTGGCTGTGCTGATGTCCATACCCGTGGGGGGCAGTGAGAGCTCAGGGAGGTCAATGACGGCCACGTGAGGTGGAGCTGAATCACCAGCGCAGATTTCGGGGAAAACTCTCTCGTGGAAAGTTGCACTGGAATACGTACCATGAAGCTAACCAATAATGTTGCTGGTCTTTACTGACCACGTAAAGCTACTGACACTCAGAAAGGTTGGACTGTGAATCTCTGCTGCATTCCTTTCCAGATGAGGCAGCTCAGCTTAAAACAATTTAGACCTCTCAGATTCAAAGTGAGCTGCTTTTTGCAGACTTTCCTAGGTTAATCCTGGTCATGTTACCCAGCAAGCTGTCTGGAAGGAACAACACAAGCCAGGCTCTTCTGTTATAAGGCAACTCGTAAAAATCATCATAATCCCATTAGCATCTGAAAAGGTACGGTAGCCTACCTTAGCTGATGCTCTGACTCCCTCAAACCAGGACAGTCATTTACCCCACGTGTTACTTTGCAGTGGGCAGAATTTGATAAGCATGGGGAGACATCAGCAGTTAGGAGCTAGCAAACTGTTAGCCTGTCCTTTTTGGGATATTAATAGCATGAAAATACTTTGAGCAAAAGTTTGTCTTGCAAACTCAAACCTTAGTTTAGTGAACTGGCAGGTTATGAGTAAATAGGTAGTTTCAGTTAAAAGTTTATACATATCTAGCTGTAGTAACTGTTTTAAAGAACTCGGATCCATGAACTGGACACGAATTCACTGGGACAGTGTACTGGTTTTAACAGGAGATGTTGAAGTGCTTTTTCTTGGAGGCCAAGTGAGACATTAACCTTATGCTGTCCAGTGCCTTCCTCAACAGTGTAACAATGTCCTGTCACTCCGTTACGTCTGAACTGCAGCCAGCAGTTACTGAGGTAGCACTCATCAGCAGATTCAACAGCCCCGCTGGCAGTGACCCACATTGAACACTGGTTCTATAAGCCCAGAAATGGCTTTCTCGTTTGGGTCACGGCTGCCACGAAGCTCCAGGTAGTTATCTTCTCCCTGGCATGCCAGGGCACATGCAAACCTCCTGAACTGTCTTTAATCTGAATCTGTGGGTTGAATGGAGCATAAATGGTTCTCAGGGCCATGGGGAGAAGGTTTATCAAACAGCAATGAGCACCATCTGTGCTTATATGTAAAAATGCATTAGGATTTAAAATGTCAACAATAAATTAAGCCAGGTACTCCAACATAAAAGGTTTACTGCTGTTCTCTTGAGAGAAATCTAATTAGGATGCCTTAGTTGGTAAAACGGTAGATGCTCATGTACACTGTGCTTTCAGCCTTCTTAGTAATAAGATTTCTTCCTTTTCCCACAGTTTATCACGGAAAGCTAATTTTCCTCTATTTGTCTTACATGTGCAACAGTTCCCCATCTTGATATTTGCACTGTCTCATCCCTGTAGCATGAGATTTTTATGACTTTCCTGTCAGGTTTGCTGCAGTATCTGTTGTGACGGGCGACTGGCTTCACATGTGCTGTTCCCAAGCAACCCGGCTGCTCTGAGGCTGGGTTTCCCTGTATCCCCAGGGAGCGGGTGTTCCGAGAGACACAGGTATCACTCAGTCTGCCTCTGTCTAGGCTGTGCTGATGAGATGGAAACTTGGCCACCACGTGAAGATGATCTCTTTTGTAGCAATGCATGACGTTGCAGAAGATAAATGGACCATCTAAAGCCAAGTGGAACATTTTAAATACTCATTTTAAAGGGATATGGGTATGTGTATGGGTGAGATGTTAGGAACTGAAAGTAGAAAGAGAAGCCATGAGAGCGAGCCTAGTTGAACAGGTGGAGTGAAAGCTTTTAGTTGTGTTTTTGTATTCATGAAGTATGTAAAAAATAAGTGACTGACTGAATAACAAATTCGAAAAGATATAATAAGGGCAGAAAAAGGCAGATAATTTTGAATTAATGCTGTTGTTTGGCTGGACATCATCTCAGTGGTATTCTTGATCAAGAGCAAGAAACCAAAGTTGAGAAGCTTGAGGGCATCTTTCGGTGGCCCTGGTGATTTCACAAGATACCAAATAATGTTGGAAGAATGAGGCCGACAAGTTTGGTGCCTTCATTTTGAAATGTTTGGGTAAAGAAAATCTGAAATATCTGTGAGTCTTTTTAACACACAGCAATGCCTGTGGACTTGCACCTGAAGGCAGCCTTCGTCTCACGGTGTGGTTAAATGATGAACTGTTTGGAAACTCTACGTTACAGGATGGAGTTAAAAATGAGTTGTCTATACAAACACTAGGCTTGCTAGTTGTCAGCTTAGGCAAGCTGTGTATTTTACTCAGTGTGCTGAAGACTTCTTTGGAACAGAATTCTGTAATAGAAAGAAATTATTATGAGAGCTGTCAAGTCTTGCTGATTCAGTCTATGACAGGCAGTTTGCAAATGGTAAAGCAAGATGAGAAGTCCTTATAATTCTACTATTTCCTCCAGTTGAGCCACATGACTGATTTCTGAGCTGCTCCGTCACACTTCGTGCTTTAAAATCAGGCATGGAAGAGGGAGAGTGCTGGGGAAAATCAGAGGGTCGAATAAAAGGCTGTGGAAATTGAGCTGGGAAGAAGCCAGAAAGTTTTCAGGCTTCAATGCAACGTTTTTCTAGAGAAAATAAAAAATTAAAAAGGGACCTCCAGATGGGTGGTTGACATTAAAATGTGTCTTATTGCTTTATGACTGCAATACAGAACCAACAAAGTATCTCTGTTTTAAAAGCATTGGCAAAAAAAAATATAATAAATCATTATGTCATCAAACAAGTTAGAGCCATGGTGAAAAAATGAGTAAATGGGAATAAGCTGAATATTACTGTATTTGTTTGTAGAATTAAAATTTAAGTAGTCTTTACACTAGCATTTCCCTGATGTCCGTTTACCTGATGCCTAAATGTGAATCGTGTGAAGATAGTTGTGCTTCAAAGACTTCTGGAGTCAAATAGTTGGTGTAAGTGGTAGAAAAGCTGAGCCCCTAAAATGGCTATGTGCTCTTCTCTCTGAGTCTTCAGGTATTTTACAGGTTTAATTAAACCCCAGAGCATTCTTGATATTTGAATAATATCTTTTTGCCAATGAAGAACGGATCAAAATGAGAATGTTTTCATAGTATGAATATCCATAAATGGAGTGTAAATCTGCATTTATTCAGATTCAATATGAAGTTTGGAGGAGTGGAGGTAAAACTGAATATGCCTCAGCCCTTGACTGCAGACCTAGAGGGAAATAGAAAACAATCACTGTCTAACAGCGACACTTTCCAATTAGGAACAGACAACCAATGCCTCTTAAATATATGATTATTCCCTGCCATTCACAAAAGAAATAAATAAAAAAAATATAAATCTGTCTAGTTAGTGTTGGTCTAATAGTCTTAAATTTCACTGAGTCAGGAAAGTTTTCTTAGCCCCGTCTTTGCAATGATAAAAACCCCAAAATCAACTGATCATGTTGTCTTTGTTTTATAATAAGCAAACATACTTTTTTGTTGGTGGTGGCTACAAGATGAACTTATTAGAAAGAAGACTGAAATGAAAACAGCCCCCCAAATATTCTTTTTTGCTTTTTAACTAAAAAATAATCCAGCAAACCAAGTTGTAGAATTCAGTAGAGAATGAAAATTAGTGTTTTCAGATGTCTGATGGCCTAAAAAACCCCACCAAACCACAACAAATAAACCCCCAAACCACCCCACTCCCCCAAAAAACTTGTAAAAATCTTTCAAAACCATACTGAACTCAATGCAAAGTCTCTATGAATGTGACTGGGGCCCTAGGTACTGCTGTCGCTTGCCATATGGCATATAGAACGAATTACCACCTCTGACCAGCAGTAAGAAAGAAATCTTTGCACATGATAAGTAATGGATTTCTTTCCCAGGATGTTGAAGCACCACAAATGGTCCACTAAACATCTGATCATCTCTAACTGAGCATGGAATTGTGCAGCAAATTGTATGTGAAACTTCTGATGGCATTTTGCAGAAAGCTGGCTCATTTATCCATTCTGGCAGCTGTCATACCAACCTGCATTTGGTGTGAGCTGCTTGTTCATTTTGAAATTGTTAGTATTTTCTTTTTGAGAGGTTATTTGACTTTAGCATAACAGAAAGTAGCTTACTTTATTTTTCTGCAAAATATAAATTATGCTTAGCTACAGCGTATGTTCTGAGGAACCTTTTGAGTTCTTGTGAGTGTATGAAATGTGCTGCATGGCTGATGGAAAGCTGTAGTATTGGGAACTTGTGACGAGTTGGACTGGAACACAAAATACTTCACTCTGATGTGGGTTTTAAGTTGTGTTTTCCACTGATTTGCTATTATACTATACTATGTGGAAATACAGTCACTTCCTTAAGCAGAAGAAAAGAGATAACCATAAAAATGCAATAATATCGTTATGGAGATGCAACAATATTACTATGGTAAATTGTTTTCTTCATTAAAAAGAACCCAAACCTGTGCCAAGGTGTTGCTATTTCAAGTAGAATATGGTTATACTTCTGCCCTGTTTTCCTGTTCATCGTTTTTGTCTGAAACACCCAGATGGAATAACAGTTGTACATAGGTTTATAGGTAGAAATCTGTCCCTGCATCACTCCGAACAATTCTGATCACTTAGCTCATCAGAAATGTTATTCATGTGCCTGCAAAAGAGGTGCCTGATGTAGCTCTGCCTGTCATCTAAAAACGATGACATCATGAAGGGTGAGTCAAACCAAACAGATCTTTGTGCGTGTCTGATACTGATATATCCCTCCCAGGCATCCGTTTCTGTGGTGTGCGAGGAAAGCTGCGAATAAAGAAAGGTGATTAATGTTTTTCACTCAGCAGCTCTTTCACACTATGCTTTTTAAAGGATGTGAGGGGTTAATGTCCCAACCCCTCTGTGGGGTTTATCATTAAGACTATTCTAGGGAGCGTTGTGACAAGGTTGAAATACTTGAACTAGTATCAAAAGTCTAATCCTTTTGTTTAGAAGATAATAATTGTGAAATAGGAAAATATATTTGAAAAGTAGATATCACATTTTATATGGGCAGTATTGTTTCACATTAGATGTCTACATCCACCTACCTTCTTCTGCCAAATACGTAAAGATGAAAAAAGATTCCGTAGATGTTTTCCTGAGCACAAGTTGAGCAGCGTACTTCTGTGCTAACTCTAAGTGCTGCTGCAAGGCAGCCTCAGAAAAAATGTAAAATCTTGGAATATATTACAAAATTACAGTAGTTATGTTTACTGTGTAAATTCCAGTTAATTTGACATTATGCCCTTCTTGATAGTTGACTGACGATAAAACTTACCTCTTATGACTTGTGACAGTGGTGTTAGCTGACCGATACAGTGACCTTTTGAAACACTTGAGCAAAAAAGTCCCATTCAAACTATTAGAGACAACCTTTGCAATTCAAAAACAAAACCGCAGAAATGCAAGATTTGTTATTTAAATGCCTAATCCTTGTCTCACTTTGGTTTTATGGTTTTTAACCTCTTGTGTACAGGAACATTGTGCTCTGGGGCAAGAATATTCTTTTGCCAGAAATCTTAATGTGAAAAGATGGGGTTGCAAAATTGCAATCTAAATATGGAAGAAATAGTAACTGAAAGTGGACAACTGCCGATTTCTACTGTTGATTTGCCAGAGTTTTAAAACTTCCTTAAGTCTTCTTGAGCTTACCTGATTTCTCTTCCATACTTGCTCAGAACTATTAATATTAAATACTCTTAGCATCAATGGGAATTTAGATATCAAGCAGAAAATGCATCCCGCTGAACTCTGTATCCAAATTTTTAACCAGTATCTAACAGATTTTATTTCTATTTATTTTTTATGAAACTCTTTATTATTAATCATGTTCTCAAAAGAAGCTAATGAACTGTAATAGATTTGCCTAGTTATGAAGACTGATAATTTATTCATGGAGATGGCACGCAGAATGAAGAATTGGCATTAATTCTGCTAGAAGTTAGCTGAGAATACGCACTGCTCCTCACTCTGTTTTGGGGCTTCTCACAGAAGTTTTCATTAAGACAAAAATAGGGGATAATTCCACTTCACAGAAGTGTCCTGTTTGAAATATTTTGCAAAGTAGTTCTGAAATAATTCTGACGTTGAAATTACCTAATTGGATTTAAAAATTTTTGAAACGCAGGAAATAGTATATCCCGCCAGCAGGTGTGTTCTGGGTGCAGGTCAGTAGGGCAGAAATACTTTTTTGTTCATTATTGCCATTAGTCAAACACTTTGTCATCCCATTCAGAGCAAACCTGTATGTCTGTAGCTCCGTGAGTGTACGAAGACAAATGAAGTACATGCCATACAATCAGCGACATGTTAATTGACACTCTACTAGCTTTTGTGTTCTTGCAGCAGTTAATAAGTGAGACTGAAACTTATACAGGGTCTTGGACACCGTGGTGTTTCAGGGGCCCTCACTAAATGTGTGGATTTAGTGGGACTGAACTGAAAATAATATTTTGCTCTGTTTTTCCACTTTCCTTCTAAACATTGTATAAACCTAAATGCTCACGTCATCCCCTGGGAGGAATGGGACTTACTACCAGAGGAAGTCAAAGAGCTTATAGCAGTCAGTGCTCTTAGCCAATGCCGCCCTCACTGCCGGGTACAAACTGTCCGTTGCCCACTCTTTGGACAACTTTGATCACGACTTGAAATTCAAAACTTATTTTCTACAGAAGAGACATTAAACCATGGATTCTCTTGAAACTGCATGCTCTAACAAGCATGTGAAATGTTTACTCTCCAGGGGTTTGATACCTGAAATGTATAATCTGTGGTGAGAGGTCATGTTTTGGGAGGACATACTTTCCCTGTCAGGTAATTTCACTTTGGGTCGTTGTTCAGTGAGTCATGTTTAGTGGTTGGAATGAATCTGAGTTATGGCCTGAAATTTGCTTTGTGTGAACATTTACATCTGACCTTTTTGCTCATACATCTTTTAGAGCAGCACCAAGAAAAGGGGAAGGTTTGGTAAAAGACCTGTTGTATTTCAGATTTACAGGGTGTGCAGCACTGGGATTTGCTCAGCAGTAAATGATTGGGCAAACTGAAATAGAGATGATTGATGTGCTGCAAAAACATCACGATAAAGAGTGTGGTGTATAGGGAACTTCCATCTTAGAAATGCGCAGGAGAAAGCAATATAAATTTGTAATTTCCATCCTTTATTAGAGAAAAAGAAGCTGCAAATTTAATCTCTGAAACTGAAAGGGATTACTTCAGAGATGTTGAAACCAGGAATTATTTTTTAGATTGCAGCAGAAAAAACAGGGTAGCAGTGACAACAGTATTAGCTTTAGTTTTGTGGTGATTCTTAGTACTAACAAGTCTTAAAATATTACTGACAGAGTTTCTTGTTTGGTGGTTTGGCTTTTTTAATAAAGTTGGTAGTACCAGATAGTAATTAATATTCTGTTATCTTTGGAAAAGAAATCTGGGTTTAAATTTCAATATGACATGCTATAGATGACAGCTGGAGACTGTGTTAATTCTCATTCTATCTGTCCTCACATACTTAGGCAAGAGTTACATTCATTTCTAAATTCATCTCTTGCAAGTAGAAGTGATACAAGCTATAGCTTTGCCTGAAAGTCAGGTGAAATGTTATGTTCTCCTTGATTTTTTATTTTTTATTTTTAATAGTGTCAAGGTCTACCTGAAAATAATTCTTTCAGTAACAAAAGAAAATGCTGTTCTGACCTATTTCTCCTTCCCCTTCGGTTGTCAGCATTTGTGGATATCCAGATAGGCACTGCATTCATAACTCAAATAGCTCCAGAAGCAGAAATAACCTGCAGAGACCAAAGCAGAGCTGCGAATATTTGTGGGTTTTCTTCTCCGTTTCACAGATGCTGTGAATCTTTCCTGTCAGAGTTATGCCAGTTATAGTCTCAGGCTGTTCGAGGGCCTTGAACTTGCCGGGTTTAAATTGCTTTGTTTAATAATACTGTGCTGCACTGGTTCATTTCTCTTGCTATGTAAAAAGATTGAGATGATTGAAATGATGTTAAATTGTAAGGCCTTGTGAGCTGTCACACCGAATTGGCTGTACCCGCTGTTCCAACACAGGACGCACGTGTCTTTCTGAATACTGGAATTGGAGATAACCGTGTGCCTGGTAACCGACACTTAACACTTTGGCTAACAGAGACACTAATCTTGCTTTAACAATATACTGAAAGCACTATGTTATTTCTATTGTACTGGGGTGGGGAGACTCTTAAAGAGAATATTCCTTCTTGCATTATTAAATATGTCTTAATTCATAGTCTGGATACTGTCATTTGATGGAGACATAGATAATTTCCTTACAGCCAATGTTTTCAGTCAGGCTTATTTTCCATACGGGATATCATAAATCAGAGAATGGTGGAGTGTAGGAGAAGTGAAGTGTGTGTTTCTTTCTCATTGATAGTTTACACAATTTGTATTATGAAAGAAAAAAGTACTTGCAGTGATAGTGTTTGGGTTTTTTCTCTGGAATCATCTGAAGTCAGTTATCCAAGAGCTAAGAGCACCCAACCTCCAGTAAAACAAAAGTTTGAACCTTTTGCAAATATTCTGTGTAGAAGAACCATTGTATCATCCTTTGCTTGTGAGCACCAACACTGCTGGATGATCCTGGTTGCACTAGTAATAGTGACATGTCTTCTCATTGAGAAGAATCCAAATGTATCTATCCTGGGATCCTGATACTTGGTTATCCAACTAGAGAAAATACTCCTCAGTGCCAGAAGTAAACTAGAACTCTGCTGTCAGAAGTCAGTAGCTAATATCAGGTGAGATTTCTAAAAGTAACTGTAGATTTGTGCATTTGTCTCCATATGCTGCTTCGTAAATTGGTTACTTTTCTAAAATTCCCATTAACCAACTGCTGTCACTGGTTCATTTGAATCTATGATTTTTTTTTTTTTTTAAATCCTAGTTCTTTTTTATCTCTGCAGCAAGCACTGAGATAAGGAAAGTAGCTGGATATGTTGAGTTTTGACAGCTATAGCAAGAGTTCATACAGGAAGGAACTTTATATTAGAGGCAGGAGGTCTACACTGAAATGAGAAGACAGTTTACATTTGGAAAGGTTTAGATAATTTTCCTTATTATAAAGAACATTTAATTATCAATATTAACGGAGAGGGTTATCTTTGTGTTCAGGTCACATGGTAAAAGGTTTCTGGTTCCAAACATGTCAAGAACAGTCCGTGGAGTAACACCTCACTCTTTACAGGGTGGAACAGGTCCAACATACTTGAAAAGGGGGGTGTGAGAGGAAGCTGGCCCAGGCCTGAAGTGTGAAGACGTATCAGTCTGAGCCTGAAAGGGTAAACTGCAGGATATTTACCCTTCTACCTTTTTAAAGTAGTCTGCCTAACTTCCTTTAGACTTGTTTTCATTTTTTTCTCTGTAGCCAATTGGTGAATTTACTCATCCTTGGCATTCCAGTTACTCTTCTCTTCCTGAAGTGTTCCTGAAGAACAAATTAACAAAAGGATTCAAAACAACTCTCCCAATTAGATTGTACTTACACTTGTAGGCAAGCAGAAGTCATGTTCATCATGATGCTGATTTTTGTTTGTAGATTAACTCTCAAACCAACCATCTGTTGTTCTAAGCTTTCTTCCTGTTCCATCCAGGGGGAAATAATTTAGCATCAGAAAAACCTTATATAAAGACAATTGGAGAGGTTTTCAGAAGAGCCGAAGCTGCTATGCTTGTGTTTTCACAGTTTTGGGGAAACTTGAGGTTTAGGAAAACAAGCATTTGAAATAAACTCCACAAAGTTTAAAAAAAAAAACGTCCCAGATATGGTCAGATATTCTCAGGAATGTCCAGTAAATGATAGGTACTGATTATCTTTTCTGTTATGAACTTGAATAAAAGAATAAGCTATATAAAAAAAAAAAACAAACCAACAACAAAAACCAAAGGAAAAAGCAACCAAACCAACTTTTGGTTTGTATGATGGTTGGTTGAACCTGACTGCTAAGCATGACAATACGTACAAATGCTGTCACTGCTCTGTGAACTTAGAACTTACTTAATCACATTAGTGAATCACATTAGTTTTTTAATTCCCTTTAATGACATCTTTTGGATTGCAGAAACTGTGTTATGGATTTTCATGGAATCACGGAATTTTCAGCGTTGGAAGGGACCTCTAGAGATCATCTAGTCCACCTCCCCTGCTAAAGCAGGATTGCCCAGAGCACATTACTCAGGACTGCATCCAGGCGGGTCTTGAAAATCTTCAGAGAATGGACGCCACCCCCTCCCTGGGCAGCCTGTGCCAGTGCTCTGTCACCCCAACTGTAAAAAACTTTCTCCTTGTATTTGAACGGAACTTCCTATGTTCCAACTTGTGCCCGTTGCCCCTCGTCCTGTCACTGGGAACCACTGTAGAGAGTCTGGCTCCACCCTCCTTCAACCCACTCTTTAGATACTTGTACGCAGTAATAAGGTCTCCCCTCAAGTAGAAAATATTTTTATGGTATTTTTCTATTTAGATACCATTTTAACCTTCTAAAACTAGTTAGAGTACATGTCCTGTGACGGTTCAGTTTCCTATCTTAATTGCACATCGTTACTTCCCAAGATGGAGTGAGCATGCTGAAAATACCGGTTCTCCACTTCACTATTCTGGGGAGGAGCGTGGCTTTGAGAGGTGTGGACACTGGAAGAACTTAACTGAATGAGAGGTGCATGAGAGAGGCATAGAAAAATGTAGTCCTAGCTTTTCACCTTACCCTTTCAAAAAAAAGAGTTGCTTAAGACTATCTTTTAAAATATTCATGAGTTCTAGAAAAGTGCTAGTTTGACAATCCAGAAGTAAGAGGGCTGTTTTGGGCGCAGTGAGTGTATTTGCTTTATGTCTGCCCTCTGGCAATCATTTTTAACACTACAAGGAAGTATCCAATAGACTATAATTTTGCTGACACACAGGTGAAAACCGATATTGAAGTACTATCAAGTTCCAGTTCATTTTACAGAAGTCCTCAGGTATCAGTAACACACGGCATGGATACAGTCAAGCTCCACTGAGATTTTAGTGGTGAAATGGCTCAATATGACATGCTGAGTTGTTTTTTCTCTCTCCCCACTTAGTGCTGATTTTTTTCTTCTTGCTGGAAATGGTCATAATAGGTCAAAATACCCATTTAATTTTGATGACTATTTGAAATTTTTTATAGTGTTCTCAATAGGAAAGTCCTGAAATTATTCACTAATACTTCTTTTATTTCCTGCTTCTGCTTCCTTCCTAAATGAAGACAATATTCTCACTTCTGTTTTCTTTGTGTAGTTTTTCAGCACTGGTTTTCTGTGTTGCCCATTCTGATTGTTGTATTTAGCTCTTGCCTTTAGTGCCCTACATTTGCAGTGCAGGCTTCACTGTGGCAGGAATTTTTTTTTTTTTTTCACTTTTTCTTTCTGTATGCACACAATAATCAAATGGTGGTTCGTGTTGGCTTTTGTGCAGACTGCCTCAGTAGCAAAATTACTGAAAGGCAGAAAATGGAGGTGGTTCTTTGGGAAAAAAACGATATTCAGAAGTGCTGGAAGAAGCCTAACTCTACCTGGGCATCTCACTACAAAAATACGGTCTGCAGGATTGCTTATATATGCCATGCTAAACTGTGTGTTCGGTCCTGTATTGTATGCTGAACGAAGATCCAATGTCTGTTTAAAAGACTCTTGGAAATCCCATTGTAAAGAAAAAACGCATGTATTCCCTGAGCAAATAAGAGTAATAATGACATCCCTGAGCTTATGTTTCTTCTCATTTTTGCTGTTCTAAAAATATTCATAAAGACTGTACAGACAAGGGGGTAAATAGATAAATCTAAGTGGATCAAGTCTTAACTGTGATCAGGTGCATATTGCAGTGTTTGGATAATATCCTCTGCTGAAGGAAATTAATTTTTATTGATATTTACACATGATGTCAGCATAGAAGCTTTTGCCATCATTTCAGGTGCCTGCTGTGAACTAGTGGTACACTAAAACAAAAAATATTTGAAGACAATGTATGTGATAAAAGCCCAGAGTAAATATTTAGTAAAATGAAACGATTTTCTATTTGAGCTTGGAGTTTTAGAAGTTGAATGTGTGAGTTTGTCTGTAGGGGTTGCAGTAGCCAGCAGGTGCCCAACCAAAAGTCTCAGAATTTCAATATGAGTGTACATTGGGTGAGTCCGGGCTCTAACGGCCTCTGAGGATGAGCTTTTTGCTATGGATTTCACTCCTTTGAGGAAAAAGGAGATTTGGGCGAGGCTCTTCTATCTTTAAGTGTAGGTATCTACACGTAAACTAGGCATCTTGATTCCCTTCCTAATTAACGGACAGGCTTCCTTTCATCTCATCCGAAGGCTGACACCTAAAACAACTTAGGTGAATACTAGGTTTCTGCTCACGGACTTCCAAAGGAATCAAGATGACTAGTTTACTTGAAGGTATCCAGCTGTATGGGAGAAGCTCATGCCAAGCATCTAAAACAAAAAGGAGTTCAAGAAGTTGAAATAAACTAACTCTGAAGTTAGTGGCACAGTGTCTGGGAATGCAGGTCCCTTTCTAAGCAGAATTAGTCACGGCACTAAATGCAACTGTGCTGTGGTTAGAGAGATGAAGGGAAGGGTACGCAAGTCTCGGCTAATAGAAAACAGGAGTGCCTTCAGTTCCCTTGGCTGTGTTTGGTTCTCTGTTCTGTGTTCTCAAGGTAAAAGACTAAGTAAATGGAGTATGAAGTGCTGCCGTCCATTGCCAAATCTTCTGCCTACCTCTAAGGAGATGATCTCGAGTTTGAAATGTCTTGGAAGGGAGCAAAATACACAGTACATCTGCCATTGGTTCATGTTCTTTAAACGTCTTCCAAGTAAAGTCTTATTTTAGATGATGAAGTTGTAGCTTAGGGCAATGTTTGCTTTGATTTCATCTGTGCAATAACTTATTCCAGCAGTTATTGGAAAGAAGCAAAAAGTCCCCATAACTTTGGCATAAGCTAGCAGAATAGGATGTTTTCATTATAGATAGTTAAGGTTATTTAAATTTATGCCTCCCCTGAATGAAACACACAGTGCTATTAAATAACTTTACTTTAAGTCAATGGGCAAAATTCCCACTGGATCAAGGTTCACTGCGTTCATATCATTCCAGACAAGCAGGGAGGACAGACTGGCTGTGCATTCTGATCTGGAATTGCTTCACCTTATGGCTTGGATAATGAGATATTGATTTTCACAGAGCGGGTCATGTTAGAGAAAAAATGAGAGACTCAGTTGCAATTATGAAAGTCATTTACAATTGAAAGCGGGGAAAGGTTTTCTTTCTGGGTAGCAGATAATATTCTTTAGCTAAGCTTTTCCCACAGTTGCCAGGATTTGATACAGAGAGATACAAAACTCAAAATAAAAAGACTATCAAATATGTATGCTTCTATTTTCATAAGTCAGGAATGTTAGTGATAAACTTGTACATACTTAAAAGATGTCTTCAAACTATTTTGCAGGAAATATTAAAAAAAAATAATCTATTGAATACTTAATGTCTCAAAGTTACAGCCCCAAGTCAGAGGGATTTGCACAAAAACCTAGGAACGCTGTTTGGTTTCAGCTGTTCTTGGCAATCTTTTCAGCTGACCTACAACCGCTGAAACAGCAGAAAACATAACCTTCAAGATGCTCTTTTCTTTTTAGAAGCACAACATTACTCATTGCTGAACTCGGTTGCCTGCTCTCACTAAAATCCAACTCTCCCTGCTGAGGTGGGGGTCTCCGGCAGCCCTCCTCGGGGCGGGCAGGGGGGGTGGTGGCCGGGGCAGGCGGGGGGCTGTGGGGCGGGGCAGGGGGGAGGTTGTGGGGCTGGGCAGGCGGGAGCAGCAGGATCCCGCTCGACTGGGGCTGGCAGGGGGGGCATTGCCTTTCTTCACAGTAGCCGGCGCGGTGCTGTGCTTTGCATTTCTGACGCAAACAGTGCCAGTAACACACCGATGGTTTGGCTATTGCCGAACAGTGCTTGCACAGTGTCGGGCCTTTCGGTTTCTCATTCTGCTCCCCCCAGTGAGTATATTAGAGGGTGACAAAAGGTTGGGAGGGGAAACACATGGGACAGCTAACCCAGATTGGCCAAAAGGATAGTCAGTGCCATGTAACACCGTGCTTGGCAGTATACCACCATGCTTGGCAGTATACATGGCAGGGTTTGGTCTTTCCAAGGTAGCTCTTGATCAGAGAGTGACTGGGCATTGGTCTGCTGGTGGGAAGTGGTGAGGAACTGCCTTTGCACAACTTGTTTGGGTTTTTTTTTTCTTTTTTTTTTCCTTCACTTATTAAACTGTCTTTATCTCAATCCACAAGTTCTCCTGCTTTTGCGCTTCTGATTCTCTTCCCTGTTCCGCTGCCAGTGGAGTGAGCAAGCAGCTGGGTGGGTGCTTCATTGCTGGCCAGGCTCAACTCATCAGAGCCAGCGATGCTTTCACAGGGCCTCGCAGAAGCCTCACCTTTCCCTTTGGAAAGACGGTGGATTCCCCCTTTGCCCTGTTGAAAACACAGCAGGAGGAGACCCCTCTCCTGTTTTCCTCCTTTTGCCTCTCTCGCCTCTTCCCTGCCAAGTAGCCCCTACCCACGCTCCACGGTTGCACTATTTGCTGGAGTTGTGCTCGCCGGGTTTGCCGCAGGTACTGCGGCAGAGGGCACGCGGCGGGAGGCAGCCAGGCCATCATCGCCACGAGTCGTTCTTTGAAGTTTGATCATATTCTGCTTGTTGAGAACTTGCATCAATTTCTGCATGTGATTTCAGGTTAATACCTTAATACACTTAATTTATAAAATTCAGTTATTCCACACTAATTAGCGGTCTAATCTGTTGTCTTCTGGGATATTATCCTCTCCAGCCCTATTTGGAGTATTTTTATTATGAGATTTTTAATACCTAGCGAAGTTATTTACTCAGGAAAAGTATTTGTGTGAATAACGGAGCTGATGTCTTCGGAGCTTTCTGGCTAGGAAAAAAAGAAACAAATGAGTCCTTTGGAATTTCCTTTTCAGTTTTTCCCTGAAGACGGTGTGCTTCTTTTTACTGTTCCCTCAGGAGTAATTGTTAGAGAGCAAGAATGCTAATTAGCATTGTTAACATGTTCTTTACAGTTGAATGACTACATAAAGTAGGGAAATATCAGAGAATATTGTGTTGGTTTACATATGGACTACTTTGGACTACTTTTTACCTCTGGACAGGTGAAAAGTTGTTTCTGTTCCAATTAGTAACTGCCCTGATGCATCGTCTGCTCTGATGTTGTTCTCTGTTTATAGCACGCTTTCCTCTTTGAATGCTTATAAGTTGGCCTGCAATTTTTAGTATCTCCAGAGCAATAATATGAATTAAATATGTGACTACGAAAACATTGTATTGAAGGAAAGCAATGACATGAAGATGGAAAATGCCGTAATAAATTATATACTTTAATAAATGACTGTACACTGTAGAATTTCAATTACAGAAAAACATACCTTACGCAAGTAATTACTAAAGAAATTACTGGAGAAGCACATCCATTCACTGAATTACAGGACATAAATTCTTCCTCTGATTGCATCTTCCGTTGTGAGGAGAGCAATCACAGGTGAATACCAAGTTCTAATAACACCATCTCTTTAGGATTAGAATTTACTGCTGGATGGGGAATGTGGAAAGAGTAATGAAAAGTTGTTGCTTCATGTGCACAAAGGGAATGAATGAAACTAGTTAAATGCAAAGCAAGAGTTCTGGTTGTTGGCAGGTAACCTAGTAATTTCTTGTCTTGTACGGGCCTTTCTGTAGGTATTTGGGTTCGATGCGTCTTTAAGACATTTGTGAATCTGTTACATGTGCATACGTACAGCTTGCTTGTGTGCATTTTATGTGCACACTATAATTATAACCTGTAGGAAGAGAGTGGAACGTACCTGTAGTGTGATAGGCAATACTGTGTTTGCCTGTGGAGTGTCTTTTACGTGAGATTGACTGAGATTTTGGTGGCTTTATAGTCCATTTTGGATGAGAGCTCATGGCTGAAATGTTTGTCATAGTTCAAAAGGGCAATGCATGCTTGGTTACCATGAGGATCTGTAGCATCTCAGTGATCTGGATCAGATCTGGAGCTACCAGTGGGGTCAGTACAATCCAATTGGATCTCACCCACCTGTGTTGGGAACTTTGAAGCAGAGACTGGTGCCACTCCAGGACAGGAAAAGATGAGCTGGAATATTCACGGTGGTGATGCCAAGGCATCTTCATGTTTTGGGGTCCAGCATCCAGCTGACCTGAGGGGAAGAGATTTTCAAAAGGCGAAAGAAAATGGAAAGCGTCCTCAATGGAGGTGTGATGGAAGAAGTTTGCAGCAGGGACCTGCTTTTTTTGATTGCTATATGTTGGAAATAAGAAAAGCTGGGGAAAAAAAAAAAATTAACAAATCTAATGTAAGCAGTGAAAATTAACAGATTACGTGGGAAAAACATGCAATATATACAATCTGATTTTATATGCACAAAGTTAGGAAAAAGAAAAATAGAAATGTAATCTCATCCATTTAGTGGAACTGTTTCCTTAGGCGACCTGTGGACCCACATCCTGTTTCAGTTGGTTCATACCCGAGACCAGTCTATTGATTTTAAAGTGTTTGTTTACATCTTAGATGATAAAGGTAATATTTGGTAAACTTCAAAGAAACCAAACAAAACCACTGTCTTCTCAAGTCTGTGTTTTGCAGGGTATTTTCTTTTACCCCAATAAATGACCTTTCCTTTTATTATATAATTAGACATCTTTCTCTGCCCTGGTGTTTGTATGGATTGAGTTTAGAAGTATTGATATATTTTTAACTGCCATCAAAGCAAAGAAACTTGTCCATTTTCTTCCTCTAGATTTTCTATTAGTGCCATCTTTTTTTTCTCCATTGGTAACATTGTTTTTTTTATGCTTCCTTAGTCTATTCTTACTGTGCTGTGGGTTCAAGAATGTTCTTGTAGAACCTGGTTGTATTTTCATTCTAATGTCACCAGAGAGTCGGTTCAG